>NC_084949.1:6678606-6978606 GCF_949316205.1 Platichthys flesus
CAAAAACCTTGTGGGACCTCATCTAGCTTATTTCATGGGACAGTTCTTCACTCATGAACAATACTTTTCCCTGAGCCAGCATTGACATATCCTTGGCATATCAAAATATAAATACACTTATATAGGCTCCTGTACATCATGTATAAAAGGCTAAATAAACGTACAGGTGTGAAATGCAAGGAAAGCATGTAAAACATACACACACGTTTGTGCTTCTGTCTTAGTGAGAACACTCATTGACATAATGAATTCCCTAGTCCCTCGCCCTCACCTTAACCACAGAAACTAAATGCCTAATCCTAACTTCTAGCTAAACCTTATTCTTACCCCTTACACCTAGTCTGAACCATGAAACAGACAATAAAAAGTGAGGACCAGTTCAAATGTCCTCGCATTCTGATGGTTGTGGTCCTCACAAAGATATCTGACAAGTACACACACACACATACACACACACACACACACACACACACACACACACACACAAACACACACTTATCACCACCTCATGACCATGCCACAAGCTTGCCGGGCTTTGTTCTTCACTTGACAACCTTGTTGCTCCGTTCCTGTCTGGTTTGCTGCCTCCGAGACTCACAACTCACACACACAAGGTGGCCCATCTACACTTATACAAACACATGACCAACGTAAACACACGCAAACTAATTCTGTCTCTCCCACACACACACACACACTCCCTCACGAGCCCATACCAACGCGCTCACCGTGCCGCGCCCCACTTCTGTTTAGGGAAAAAAGTAATTACTTTCTCTCCCTGCCTCAATGCCTTCAAAAGCCTCAGCGGGGCGATTCCCCGGTGAGCCAGTGAAATTCACTTAAACAGCTTTTGAGAGAGTAAGCAGTCTTATTGTTGTGCACTGAAACTTTGATTGGAAAGGGAGAAAAAAATGAGAGGAGGAAAAGGAGAGGGCAGGGGAAGATTGGTAAATAAAACCGTTGGCCAGTATTATTTCTCTCTCTCTCCGCCCCCCCCCCCCCCACATTTATTTTACCTCTCGGAGTTTTTTGTTCTCTTTGACTCTGCTTACAACTGTGGGCTGACAACGGCAGCAGGTAAAGCAGAGCTGCACAGTATCACACCGGATCGTTTGAAACACATGGCGAGGCCACAGAACGTGCGAGTGTGTGTGTACCGCTCGTTCGGTACGTGTCCCAATCCTGCCTCCATTAAAAAGCCGTACCCAACTTCAAATCTCCAAATCATTCGGAATCCTTTTTCATCGCACGTCTTTGTGGCTCAATTTTGAGTTCGCTCAACCTTGACTTTGAGCTGCGCGCTCCTTCGGTCCACCTACAAGACTGCCGGGGCTCTTTAAGTGGCATCAAAGCCGACACGAGGCGAGTGATATCCTGCAGATCCCCCACTCAGGGCGGCTTACAGGAGAATCCCTGTGGCATGCCTTGCCGAGGTAGGGGGACTAAATAAATTAACAAAGCTCAGTCTAAACGCTCTGATGATGCGTACCAGGGTGGACTTCAGGAGAGGGGGGGGTTGTACTTATTTGAGCAAGTTCTCATGTGCGACCCCTCCAGCTCACTGGAGATTTGCAGCGTTGTGTTGGAAATTTCATCATGTTGCTGTAGTGCTCACATTTTTGGTGAAGTTGTGCTAACAATGTGTGTATGCGTGGACTCGTGAATACATTAAATGGACAATGCAAGAAGCACACACACACAGACACTTGCATATAAACATACACACGCACGTGTACTTCATGCTCTTGATCATGCCTTGTATGTGCGCATCTGTGTGTGTTTGGAGACTATACAACACTCTAGGGGAAATGAAAAAGGATGGATGAAGCGGCTTGGAGAACAAAGAAAGTCTAGAGGGACTTTATTAACATATAAAGAGATTTGAGTGTATGTAGGTGCGTGACGCGGAGCTGTGCGTGCCTCTTTGCATGTGGGTAAATAGCTTCGCACATGTCTATATGCCCTTATTGTGGGAACATGTGTATAATTCCCCCGCTTCATGGTTAGAAACAAAACAAAAAAAGGCAATAAAAACAGAGTCACCGGCACTAATAGGGCTGTGAAGAGCACAGAGATGTGTGGCCCTCCCGGCAGCTCCAGGGGCTGAGAATCTCCACATATGTGGGGGCTTGTCTCTATTCTTTCCTTTCTTCTCGCTTTCTCCCTCCATCTAGGGGATCTTTGAGAAGAACCCGGTTCATCTGGCAGGTGTTCGTCATCTGCGTTTGAATGATTCCCAGGACTGACGTCAGATGTAACAACATATATTCATATCAGAGGAGTTTGAAATGAGGAGAAAGGAGGGGGAAAGAGAGATGTGGTGCAGCGTGAGGAAGACAGTGCAAACATGGAGATGGTCGGTCCAAAGGGGGAAGATGATAAGAGGACGGAAGACCTGGAATGACAATGTCAAAGAGATGTTTAGAGCGAGGCAGACTCTCAGATTTAGCAGCTGAAGTGTGAATGAAAAGAAAGTGCAGGGAGAGATATATGCGTGGGGTGAGCTGAGCTTCGCCTCTTTCCATCTCCTCCTCCCTTTGATCTCGGCGACTTCATGCCTGCGAAGAAAAAGTCAAAAAAGAAAGTGAGGAAGGTAAAGGGAAGGGACGAGGGGCTGACTCATGACGGGATGGGGAAAGATGAGAGGGAATGGAGCAAATGAGAATTTCGGCGAGAGGAGAAAAGAGGAGAGTACAGTGGGGGGGGGGGGGGGGGGGGGAGGGGGGTTCATCAAGAAGTGGGGGAGAGGTGAGAAGGAAGTGAGAAAATTAAAGAGGAAGAGAGAGAGAGAGAGAGAGAGCAGCTGAGTTGCCAGGAGAGATGAGACAGAGGGGAGTGATATATTAGAGGGGAAGGGGGTGAAGAAAAATGCTGACAGGGTTTCACAGCACTAATTACTATTAAGCAACACAGTAAAAGTAAGATAGCAATTGAAATCAAATGAGCAGGCGGTGGTGTGCAGGTGAGGTTTTTCTGCACGTGAGCATGGAGTTGAAAAATAGCTGTGACACACAAGGAGGATGTGGAAGAACCATAACGATCGTGATTATGGTTTTGGGGAAAGTAAGTAGTGACTTGAGTGTTGGGTAGCTGCTGTGATAGAGATCGGAGAAGCAAAGCAAAGTGTCCAGGTTTTCTGTGTAAACAATGCTAGGTGACCCACAGCTGCCACTGTGTACATAAAAACAGTATGAATGTATAAATATGGGTTTGTCCCAGTACGCACATTTTGTATCCCAAGCACTTAAGTGTGTGTGCATTCAAGCAACCATCAGCTAAAGGTGTCCCATCCAAAAATACCAACACGGTCACTTAATCACGTTATCTGCACCCGACGCTTACATTTCCGAATACTGCTTCAAACTGGATTTCTGAGCTCAGGGTGTCTCCCAGTTCACTCCTCGCACATTCGTTCATAAGTGTGGGTATTATAGTGAACTCTGAAACATCATCCACTCTGATCTTTACCTCCACTGAGCATTTTAGCAGCTTTCAGCTCATTGTCTTGGTTTTTCATTGTCATTGTCTCGAATTCTGACTGTTTTGTGTCAGTATCGCAGCTCTCCTCAACTCTTAGCATTGTAGCGCACTACACTTGACTTCCAAGCACTGAAAGGCAAACAGACAATGTTAGTGTCTGAGGTTCAGATCAGACCTGGAACATCTGTCCAGATGATCCGATCACACAAGTGGACAGTTAACGATGTGTATTTACAACTGGCTTTAAACTGTGTCCTGAATGTGTCTCCTGTGACCTCTTGTGATCTCACCCCCCCCACCCCCACCCCCCGCTCCATATGCAAATACTCACGTACGTCACAGTTCTTTTCCAAATAATGTCGTTTTACTCAGTCTCGCTTTACAGATGTATACGATGTCACTGTGTTTGTGTGTCACCATGAGCGAGCAAGAGGGAAAGAGAGCGGGTGAGAGAGCAGTCAGGAGGGCCTGAATGAATAAGAACCCTTATTACCATCATTATGAGCAGACCAGTGTTGAGGGTTGACATAAAAAATCCACGCATGGCCACTGAGAATGAACTGAGTAAGCGTCCTTCAGAACAGTTGTGCTCACACAGGGAAAAAATGTGGCCACAGGTTTCCCAGTTCAACCCTGACTGTGGTTTGTGTGATTAGATCTCAAAGGCCCTATTTTGATGTGTTTCGACCTGAACTTAGCACTTAGCACTTGTGAGTTGATCATTCAGGCCAGATGTTAATGCCAGGTCTGAACATAATGGAGCTTTTAAATGCATATTTATATCGGAAGTTGCTGAAGACCAAATCAGTGTTGAAGGACGATCAATATTGGGCTCAGCTCATAAGATTTCCTCTTGCTGTGTTGCTACATGTCTACTCGATGAGAAAATTGCATTTCTATTTGCTGAAACGAAAGCTGGAATAGCCTTTCAAGGCTATAATATGCCAAACACGTGTACGGTGTTCATCTTTTTATGGTTTATACCGACTGATCGATGCTTCCTTAAAGTCAAAAGTTAACTACAACTCTGGGAAGGTAATAAATATACAAATTACTGTGTTCAAAGTAATGTTTTCCATCATGATTTCTCCCCAATATCAACAATGAGGAGAAACAAATTGGAATCTCCGGCTGGCATCTTCTCCATAGCAACAGCTGTCAGAACTGGCAGCCCAGCCTCAGCTAATTGCCACAGCCAACTGACAGAAAAAACACTAATTTGTCATAAACAAAGTTAAAATAATTAAAATTAATGGTCCTTACATAAACCATAACTGTGATTCTCCTTCGAGAAACATTGAGGATATCATTAACAGAAAACTTTCAAGTGGGAATTTGCTATGTAAAGTACTTGGTAATCCTATTAGACATTTGCGAGGCGACATGGCTTTGTGAAGTGAACTTTTGCTGCAGCTTCATTAGCAGTTGGGAAGAAAGACACTTTAATCATGAAAGCGATTCACCCTGTCCCTCTATCTTCGCTCTTCCATAGCGAGACACAGGGCTCTCTGTCTCATCCTGCAAACTTTTAATATCGGAATATTATTATTTCAAACGAGAGAGTGACAGGAATAACAGACACACACTCACTGGATAATTTCTCTCAACAAATTAGTGTGTTTGTCTGTTTGGGACCACGTCTTTGTGCAAACTCTGTGGCTGCAACTCCCGGGCTCAGGTGTATGTATGACGATTTGCCCCCGGTTTGGTGGCCCACCCGACAAACAATTGATCGGCTAATTGACTCGGGAGCTCTTTCATGTCTCGACATGTGTTCCTGGACAGATGATGGTGATGGAACATTTGAAGAAGAAGGCGGCCGCCCGTAATCAGGAGGCCCTGTCAGCTTCAAATGGATTAGCGCTTGATTTGCGTGCCGGCACTTCAGAGTTCAATTGCGGCGGGGCGGAGGGATGAAGGGGCTGGGTTGGAAGACAGAGAAAGGGAAATGCATTTCAGAGAAGGTGGCGCCCGGTGGATTTGAAAAAAAAAAACAGGATGCATCCTTTTTCTCATTAGGTTGAGAGAAAGCTGTTTGAAGTTGGAATGTTTGGCAGCAAATGCGACAAGAAGCCTCCGTAATGAAATTTGGGAGCTTGTTTTCTGACGAGCTTCGAGGAATGATAGGAGCGCTCCACAATCCCCGGCTGACAACAATCCTGTGGCTAAATGCTTGCTTTGGATAAAAAATATGAAATTTAACTTCATATGAGTCCGTGGCTGGTGCACAGCACTACAGGGCTTTAGCTCTGTGACGGTAGGTATCACTGGAGCTGTAAATTATACACAGTGTGAACCCCTCAGCTTCTCAGCACTGTGCCATCTGTTTCCCCTGATGATTTCGGTATGCAGCACTGCCTTACACATGCTACATAAACACAGAGGTGTGATTATTTGTTTGTGCATTCCCTTTTTTTCGTTTTACTTCACTATGAGTTAAAAAAAAAAAGTCGCACTCAATTACATTTTGACACTTAAAAATGTATTAAAAATCACTGAAACAGTGTTTGGGGTTAGTGTTGATTATGACCCTGTTCATGAGATTAGGTTTACCATCTTTTGTGCTATCTATAAAATAAATGATCACTTGACACATAAGAATCGCAGAGTGCTGTAACTCTTTAATAAACACCTGCTAATATAACAAGTGTTGATTATCACAAAGAACATCATTCCACATGGGCTATCTTAATTATTCCTAGCTTAATAAGTAATGAGTGGGAAGGAAATAAAGAAAAGGAAACCTGTATAGAAATGAAAAAGTGTCAGTCATTAGAAGCACCACCAACTTGGCCGGTGAGTGTGGTGCGGGTCAAAGTGTTAAATTAGTTTTAATATGAAAGTTAATATCAAACTAATTATCACAGCGTAAGTGGCTGGGGCGTTAATTACAGGGTAGCAGTCACCTGATGTGGGAATGGTACCAGAATCAGATGTGTGGTCACATGTTTAAATGCAGCGACAGTTGGTGATAGAACTTGTCAAAGCGACCATATGCTCATTACACATGAAACACACAATGAGTTGTGATGAGTTCCTCTGGAAAATAACACAAACCTCCTACTTTGACAGTGTTGGGTGATTCCACTTTTTGTACCCAATCAGTAGCCGCTACATTTCTCATCTCACATTGTGAACACTTGAACACTTCACAACAGTGTCAGGAACAATCCCAGGACAACATGCCTGAACATTAGTCATCCACCACCAACCCCAATTATTCATTAAACTGTAACTCAACTCGGGTTTACGTGTAAATATTTCCAAAAATATAAACCAGGGGGACTGTATATACTGTACATTATACAAATGCATTACTCTCATACATTCCATCTACCTGGTGTATACATATGCATGATGCATCTGAACATTAATAATCGATACTTGTGCCAGGAGCTTTGCACCTTGCACCACTGCACTATTGTCCTCTGGTCATTATTCCATCATATTTGCATACTAGTTAAATGTTTTATTGTCCACCCTTGCATATTGTTTCCTGTTGCACCACTATCCTGTACAGTTGAACTCTGTTTGCACAGAGTAGTTGTGCTTATTTGAATAGTTTCTTGTAATCTGTCATTAATTATCGTTCTATCTGTGCAAATACACTGAGTGTAATTACACCAGAGTCAAGTTCCTAGTATGTGTACACATACATGAATCTGAGGTTTCTGACTTTTCACATCATATGACATCAAATGATGGTGAATGATCTTCTAAATAATCAGCTTTAGACTGTCTCTCTATCATTTGCAAAGACATCTTTGAAAATGTGTTTATCTTGACCTTTGACCTCCATAAATTAATCACCTGCATATACTCTCCTAAGTAATAATCCCAACCACCAAATTGGATGAAAATCTGTTGAGGCATCTTTGACTCATTTTCTGCGCGCATACACACAAACACACACACAGACACACAGTGGGCTACCCGGCCTCTGGCTACATCAGTGCTTGGGGTAACAAGCTCCTACAGTTGATAAAACACACACATAAAAGACATCAAGATCATTTAGTGTGATTGTTAAAAATAATTGGGCCTCAAGGTAGAATATTTTTCTATTTTCATCCTTTATTCGGCTTCACTTTTTTCCTCTTTGAGAGTTGCTCACACAAACTAATGAGATTCAGCAATCCTTCTCAACTGCACAAACTTTGGGTTATTTGCTCATTTAAGTGTGATGAATGCCACTGGTACTTAAGTTGGTGTTTGTTTTTCAGATTTGATCATGAGCATAATCACACTACTCTAAACAACCACCTGTTCTAGCCCTTTCTGTGGCCAAGTCTCACTCACAATAACTGTCAGCCAAGAAATAAAAGAATACTGAAGAGTTTCTAATTCCACTGTTAGGAATCGTTTGATATGAACAAATCAAATTTGTCACATCTGTAGTGTCTTGTGTGAGCAGTGTGAGCGTCCTGTGATTTGTCGACCCATCTTCCTACTGTTGCTTTTTATACTAGGTCCTAGTTTGGAAAATGTATATTATACGGCATCTGATTTTTTGTTGAATTTTTGGAACGTCTGCATCCTCTTATCTTGCGTTAAGATTTAGGTTCAATTTCTGTTTGTTTTGGAAACTGAATGCATATGCACACACAATGCAGGCTGCATCCAAACCTTTCCTATGACGATTCAGTGGAGGTGTTTTCTTGATTTTTAAAAGCAATGTAGCAGTGTTTTTAGCTTATTTTTAGTCACTTTATTAATTGTAATCCACGTGCACATTACATTGTTATTACCTCTTAATATCCTGTAATGCAATACATTCTAATGAAGTGAGTCACCACTCAACATACTTGAGTACTATTTCTGTTTACCCAGCACTGTGCTCACATACAAAAATAACCTGGTAAATATAATACTTGCTAAATATCAGCATGTTAGGATCATGATTGTAGACATTAGCAATAACTCAGAGCTCTGTGTCTCAGTATAGCCTGACTCTCAGCCTGATTCCAGACACTTTTGGAGAAAGGTAGAAACACTGGACTCACATGCCTGACCCGCTCATGTAGAAAATTCGAAATCCAAAGATGTGTTCTTTTAAAATATGCGTATCTTCGACTCACAGCAGATCTTTTTGTTCATGCCTGGGGCGCAGTGGTTGTCTTGTGACTGCACGATTTCAACCAAACAAATTCAAGCAGGCACCTCAGTGAATATGTATTGGTCCATCGTGATATCACTTCAAAGAAAAGCACTGCCTTTGAAACACTAACTGCCCATGTGATAGCTTTCTTCCCACTTTTTATTTATCTACATTACAGTGTCATTATGTTCCCAGAAAGACAAAAGCTGCTCGGAGACGTTGTCTTGTTGCGACGGAACAGAACGAAGGAGAAAACAAGGACCCGAATCGCTCTCGCCCCCTGAGAACAGCGACGTGGTCTTCCCGTGGCGCCACCAGGGACGCTCTCCATCCTCCTCCACCTACTTCAGGGAGCCTTGTTTGTCCCCAAAGACTCTGCCTCGTCCCCGCTCCCCAGAATAACTAGGGCATCTGGGAGAAAACTTCACAGCATAATTAAATGAGTCTATGTGGCGCACACGTCGTTTCGGGTATGTGTGCGTTTGTACAACACAGCACAAAGATACTTTCAGAAGGAGAGTTAAGTGAAGAGTTGCAACGTGCACACCCAGTGTGGATCACATCTCTGTACCTGCTGCATCCACGATCCCTAAACCCTGATGAATGCTGCTTTAGATGATGCAACTGTCTGTAGTTTTTAACAAGAGCGTGTTCCTCAGCTGTGTCTAGTATTAAGTGCCCCAAAAAAGCAGCACAACAGCAAACTGCTGAGGGTTATAGAAGCCATTTGTTTCAAATCAGTACTACAGTGGCAGACGCACATTATCTTGTTATCATTTTCCTTGTGCTCGCTCCCTTTCTTTTGGCCTCGTTCTCCACACTCCTCTCCATTTGTTTTATTCTCACCCCCTTCATCTCTGCAGCTCTCTCCGAGGTCTGCGTGACCTTCCCTTGGCTCCTTTTTCTCTTTTTTTGCTGCGGGAGGTAAGGTATGAATAGGAGGGAGGAAAAGAGGAAAAAAAAGAACCCTGAAAGACTGAAGAAGTGAGAAACAGCCTGAGACACTGGAGGCAGGAATCAGTCGCGGGGAAGAAGGGACTGGCAGCATGAGGCTCAGTCATTTTCCCAGCCAGTCAGTCGTTAAGACAGTCAGTCAGTCAGAGCAGACTGTACCCTCACAGCAGCTCCTTCTTAACTCTCCATTTCACGGATGTAGAGGGAGAGGTAGCACTCACTTTGCAAAACATGAAAGGACACTTTACATGGCGGTCCCCTCTGATTCCTTCCCCTCTTCACACCCGCTGTCAAAATATTGACACAGAACTCGGGGAAGCAAGCTGCATTTCACGCTCATGTATCAGACACTTTGTCCTTTTGAATTATTGATATTCCTGCATGGTGGGAGGGGGGAGGGGGGGGGGGTATGCTGGACACAGTGCGGTCCTCGGGTCGTCTTTACACATCGTCTGCGGGTTGTACCTGTGGAACCAATCCGTGGCTGGCAACAGATTGCCGACTCAAATCTCTTCCCTGTTAGATCTGTGTAGTGCAGCTCGGGGCGGTTGGGGAAAAAAGACTTAAGTGGCTTTTAGTGCAACACCTGGCCTCGGGGTTTGCAGGTACTTCTTCAATGTTTAGCTAATGGCAAAGTGTAGAGGTTGTAGGGTCAAATATGCAGGACGGCTGTGCTGCCAAAGTGGAATCAAAAGGGTAGCGAGAGGCACATTCATGCGTAACAGGAAAAATACAGAGGCAGAAAACGTCTGCGGGAGGATGACTTGAATGTGACCCAAGACTTTCCTTCCTTCAAGTGCTGTGTAATGCTCGTGTGCGAGAAAACACACATGTGTCCCCAAAGCAAAGCAAGCACACACACTGTTCGCTGTTGGATTCTGAGAGTTAACGAAAAAACATCTGAATCACACCTTTCCTGCACAGAAGTGCTATCATTGCATATGACGGTGTTAAGGTGCACATGATGTATGGTCTTGTGTGCACTTGGAGCAGCTTTGATACCAATTCATGTTTTCGCTTTCACATGTCACCGAACAAAACTTTGACATGCATTTGAAGCTCAATTAATTTAGTTTTACCCAACCATCATGCAACCATACATAAATATTTTTCAGTGATCCAATTTAATGAATATGTTTTTATAGGGGGAAAGACAGAAATAAAAATAATTAAACATCTGTGTTATGTATTGGCAGAATATTAGGATCATATCCAAGAATTTATTTTATCATAATCCAAGAAGAATCGAACACTACCAAACATTTCCTCCTCCACAAAGGAGGCGATTTCCTTCCAGTCCATGTGGTTCAGTGGTAGACGGTTTTCTCGTGGTAGCCCCCACCCAGACTGCTAGGAACCAGGGTGTGACACCGGACGTTCAACTCTCCCTTACCGCCAACCGAGCTGCAACAACAAGATTGTGTAGCTACATGCTGCGCAACATCAGGAGGATACGTCCCCTTCTCACTCTGAAGGGTTCTGGTCCAGGCTCTTGTCATCTCACTCCACAGACTACAGCAACTCCCTCCTGGCTGGTCAACCTGCGGGGGCCATCCGAACCTCTGCAGCTCATCAAGAAACCCGGACATTTACATTTGACCAGGTTTTAAGCCTAAATGTCCTCTGATATCCTCCTAGTGGCGAGTTGATATTTAGTGGATTTTCATTTTTGGGTGATCTATCCCATTAAGCCCTCTCTGATTCATAAAAATGAGCTATACAAATAAAATTTGATTTGATTTTTTTAGTTATCATATCCAAACAAAAAACTGCATGATTGGGACCATTAAGGTGATATTGCATATATGCATTCAGCTTAATTTACCTTGTGTTTCCAAACATTACGAACTTAAGCTTGTTTATAAAGTTTCCTTACCTGATAATTATCTGTTTCACTTAACAATAAACACCAAACATGCTGCCGGAACTGATTTTAAGTGGGTTTCTCAACTCCCGCAGCTTCAAAATGACATCTGGTGTATCACGACAACAAAGACAAAGAATCACAGTTTCCCCGGGAAGTGTTCCTTTTTTCCGAGAAGTCTCTGCCCTTTATCCAAATCCCTCCCTCCCCACTTAGCACTTCACTCTGCATGAAGT
The DNA here is from genome assembly GCF_949316205.1 of Platichthys flesus. NCBI lineage: Eukaryota > Metazoa > Chordata > Actinopteri > Pleuronectiformes > Pleuronectidae > Platichthys > Platichthys flesus. Next base: position 6,690,239 of record NC_084949.1, read on the forward strand.
CAGGCGCACAGCTGTGGAGGACAAGCTGCAGTCAGTGGGAGAGTATAAATAAATAGGTGAACTCTTGCGATATAAGCAGGAAGCAGCCGTCACCATGGATACAGACAGACACCCTGCTCACACAGTGGTTGCCTTACATTATGAGCTGTTAACCTGTAAATGCAAACATTACCAGAGTAATGAACATATGCTGGAAAACACGCCTACTCTTTATTATTAGTTAATCTTATAAGTTAACCAAAGTCGTAATACATCTTCACAGAAGTCGACCCAAGGTTTACTTGCCTCAACACACATGACACTCAGGCAGTTTTCAGACATGAACTTCTAAAAAATGTCTGAATTTTTGGGCTTGAACAAACATTAGATCACAGAGAGTTCTCCAGGTCCATCACATGCACGATGGGAAAATGGCACGTAGGTAAAGGGTGGTGACATTACAATTCAGTGAAATCCTATGTTTGACATGTTGACTCCCTCTTCTATGTGAAGGACGTGACACATGCGTGTTTTGTTTGTGCACCGCGAATGATAGAGACACAGGGACATGTTGACTCCCTCTTCTATGTGAAGGACGTGACACATGCGTGTTTTGTTTGTGCACCGCGAATGATAGAGACACAGGGATGGGCAATGCATTACTGATAGCTGGTAAAAACTGTAACATAAAACTTTTCTACATGTATGAAAAGACCCAAAATGAACACCGTGAGCAGTTTACTCGATCACTAAATCTAAATGATTTTAACAGTACTTGTATAGGAATGATTCTGTCCCACGCTATTTGATCCATATAAGTGGTTTATCACTGTATCCAGGATCACTATAAGTGGTTTCCACTGAATTTCTATTCTTATTGTCTGTTTTCCGGTCGTGTGCTAGAAACGTCATCCACACGGCCACTCCCAGCTGTGGGTTTTCCAGCTGTACTCTAACATGAACTCACTCCGACGTGTTATACAGGTGGGCTGGCCGGATGGGGTTAGGTGCCGGATCAGGGCATCTGACAAAGATTTTTCTGTTTTACATGCAAATGTCTGGAGATCAGTAAATAGAAGAAGCTTTAGTGAGGTGGTCAGACAGGGGCTGGATACGTGTGATGATTTACAGATGTATCATTCAGGGTTGGTTAAACTGCAGTATGCTGCGTCGGTGCTGGTGGTGACTGACTGAAACAGATTTACTGTGAACTTCCACAAGTTAAATGGACCAGTGGATTTGATGGCATCTGGGAGAAAACTTCAAAGCATAATTAGATGAGTGTATGTAGCTCACACGTCCTTTCAGTATGTGTGCGTTTGTACATCACAGCACAAAGATAATTTCAGAAGGGGAGTTAAGTGAAGAGTTGGAACGTCCTTAGTGTGGATGACATCTCTTTACCTGCTGCAACCACGATCCCTGAACCCTGATGAATGCTGCTTTAGAAGATGCAACTGTCTGTGGGTTTTAACAAGATCCTTTTCCTCAGCTTTGACTGGTGCTGAGTCCCCAAAAAAAGCATTTTATACAGGTGGGCTGGCCGGAGGGGGTTAGGCTCCGGAATATGTCCAGGGCATCTGACAAAGATATTTTCCGGTTTTACATGCAAATGTCTGGAGATCAGTGAATAGAAGAAGCTTTAGGGAGGTGGCCAGACAGAAGCTGAATACGTGTGATGCTTTACAAATGTATTTAGGGTTGGTAAAACTGAAGTATGTTGTGTCAGTGCTGGTGGTGACTGACAAACAGATTTACTATGAACTTCCACAAGTTAAATGGACCAGTAGATTTGATGGGGTCGAGTGGTCTTAATTGGTTTGAGGTGCCACTGTAGGGGGTCCTGAGAATTTGATTTACATAAAGCTGCTGAAGAAGGGGTTAATCGAAGTGCACCTCCAGTTAATGGTGCTCTGAACGTCAGTGTTTCTGAAGCCCAGCGAGACAAAGCCTGAGATTGTTCGCTGAAAGGATGCAAGGTGCTGGTAAATGTGTGGATGATGAATATCTGTTTTCATGCCTTGTAATATAATAGCACTTTATCTGAGAGTTGTTGACTTAAATCTCACTAGTGATTGGATTTTTTTGATGTGGGCAATCACACACATCTCGCTCCCACTTCCAGTCTCTCCAGTTGTAGGCCAACACCGGGCTAACACCATGTTTTAGATGAGTGAAGAGGCACTCAGCCCACAATCCCCATTACACTTTTTTTTTTAAGTTAATTTCGTTTAAAGCACTGAAAAGTGCTGGTACAAAATGTGTTGTGCTTGTAACAACCGGAGTTATGCAACACATATTTCCTCCACTATTAACTCAAATGACGTAATTCAAACCTGCCTGAAAGATATTTTTCACAAACTCCACAGCAGCTCAGGTACTGGAAAATGTAATCTGAATGGTCATTATGTGGAGGCTGACCACATCTATTTAGGAATATCTCCTTACTTAATAGGTACATCGGATGCTGCGTTTATAATTAACTCTCATGCCCTCTGGCGTTATGGAGCTTGCCATCTAGCTCAGTTCAACACTGAATAAATCAACTAATAACATCATTTGCAATTTTAGCATCCTTTGGCATTCTACTGCATGTCTATTGGTTGATATTTCACTCCATGGAAAGCTGTCTGAGAGAAAGAGAAACCTTTAAATAAATTAAAAATGCTGTTTTCATTTCCAAAGAGCACGGGGCAGCTGGCGAGCCGTGTCTCTGATCCCGATAAGCTGCTTGAGGAAAGGTATGGTCGGTCGTCAAATGAAAAGACGGCTGGTGTCACACGTCCTCACCCTCACCTCGTTCAGACAGATGGTGCGGCGCCGGACATTTGGCTTTAAACTGACCGAGAAAGTGTGTTTGAACCTGGGGACCTCGGTGGAATCTCTGAGTGCCGCCTGGGGGTATCAGACAGCGAGAGATAGGAGCCAGGTGGGGCGCTGACATTTAGCTAACAAAGAGCATGGTAGCGTAACCCCTGAGGGGTTGTAGGCGAGTCGATCGCTAAGCCATGTTGCCATGTATCAGATGAGCTGCTGACATTTTTTATTTGTTATCATCATCACACCCACAGTCAGTCTCGCCCGCTGTGAAAAGTCAACTCCACATCCACTTACCTCTCAATGCATTTACAATGAGTCACAAGATCGAGCAAGTGCTGAGCACAGGGCAGGGAGGTCGAAAGCCATTTCACATTATATCTGCAGTTTTCTCAACACTTTGCTTTAGTCGAATGTTTCCTCTGCGTTTACTGGACTCCATCACCCGTGGGCCATGGATGGAGCTATTTATGTTCGCTTTCATTACAGAATAAATAGATCTATAAATGAATATGTACATAATAAGTTGTTTGATATTGTTCTCCTGTAAGAAACGACAACCCAAGAGGTCATCTGTGCAAGCAACTAAACACAACCTGTAGTTATGTGTTATTGCTGGGTGACCTCTAGCAGCTGTTATTATGTAATATGTATAGGATGGGAACACAGAAGGAAGTCAGACAGCATCGAATATAGATTTACAAATGTGATCTATGTTGATATAACAGGACTTATACTTTAACAATGCTTAATTGAATCATGCTTTGTACACAACACAACTTTGGGAGCTCCAGTCTGTGGTGTCATTTGATAAGTAGGAAATGAGTGAACAAGAGTCTCAGACATTCTAGGCGACAAATTTGCAGTATGAATGTTAAGAAGTCATTTACAAATCACACTCTGAATGTTAATAAGAATAAATTTGGCCCAACAATTAGGTGGAAGACTATTCATAAATAGAAAAAGTTTAGTGCTGCAGGGTCCTCATCAGCCAGTGGTTTATAAAGTATAGTTAATGATTCACTGATCATTATTAGAGCTATTTGTCACAACACAACTTTTAAATTGTCTATTAGGAGCTGCTCAATCAATTACAGAAATTAGAGGTGGCACAGCACTCATTTGTTAACCAATTTATTTTTCTTTTATTTATTATCAGAGATGTTCAGCTGAATATTTGTGCTTTTTCTTAATTTCCATTCTCCGGTAGGTGTCAGTCTCGCCGACACCTACCGTAGCGACATTTGCATATGAGACAAAATCCTCTAAATTGGGACGTTTCAGTTAGACGCTGAGTTGGAGCCAATATGAAGCCAATTGTAGAGTCAGCGATGGTGCTTAGTGTTTGGAAGGCGACGTGAGCTACATGCTGCAGAAGGTAGGTCCATTTAAATAATAGAGAGGCGTTAGAAGTTCAATGCATTTGTTTTTTTATCAAATTGCATGCGTTCCACACCAAAACACACCTGTGACCAATTTTTGGTGCTGTGACCCACAGGATGATGATAACGGATATAAACGATTGACGAAAACTTGCTCCATATGTTAAACAGTAGTAATTGATTCAGTAATTGCCTGATTTACATATAAATCGTTGCAGAAATAGAGGTATTAGCATATGAAAAGTCCACCTATATACACACACACATGCGGTGCTGCAATATCAAGGAATAAGTGCATCATCCCTCATTGTCCTATTACTTCCCTGTTCCCTCCTGGGCATGTGCTGACACACACAGACTTTGTTCCATGGAGCAACGGCTGAATAATTTCCGTTGACTTCCTGGTGCATTGGCCACCGGAGGCAAATTCATAAAAGCAAAGATCTAAGACATTACTTCACATGATTTCATTAAAGATGTGTGATTGCATTAAGCCCATTTGTTACACAGCAGCGGTGGTGTGTACACTTCATGTGTGCCGCCCCGTTGTGTAATTTGATTCGGGGGATTTCCGAGCTCATTTCGTCACTTAATTAACTAGAGAGGAGTATCGCCCCTGCGTCGTTTTGCTTTTCTCTCTCTTTTTTTTATCCTCTCTGGCCGCAGAGGTGTCAAGTCATCCGGAGGTGTTTGGCGTCACGTGAAGATTAACGCCCGTCGACGACTGCGGGAGCTTCAATTGCAGCGCTGATTATGGGGGATGACAAAATCACCCTAATGATGCCTCATTTCTCAGCCGTCCTCGGTGTGTCTTAATGGTGTCGTGTAATGTATTAGTCCCTCGTGAAAGTGCCCATTATGACAGTAATTAAAGCCATTCCAGAGCCATTCTTTTTTAGAGCCCACACAATCGGAAATTTGAACATTGTACCCAATAATAATCCTCATCATAGCACCAACCTTGACAATTACCCCTGACTTGTACTAATTACAGACAATTAGTTCCAGAGACAGGTAGAGATATCAGACGCTCGCATCAAGTATCCGTTTCAGTTGATTATGAAGAAGCGGCACAATGCATCTCCACACGCAACTCTCCCCAAAGGCCTAATTGAGTCTTGGCAGATCCCAGCGTTGTTTATTCAGACCCGATTACACCTGGGATAAGGGCTTCAATTAAAAGCAGAGCCGTAATGATCTCGTCTCAAATGCCAGCCGTGTACCAACGATGGCCTCTTACAGGGAAGGTCAGCAACACTCGGAGCAGCACGTTGTGCCGCATCATTCCCTCCTTTGCCATGATTTAGTGCTTCGCCATCCGAGAGATGGCGGCCTTGTTGAACACTAAACATCATAAATACTTAATCACAAACTTTCTTCTCCAAGCCATCAGGGAGGAGGACGGCAAAGTTAGTCATTTAAAAGGTACTAAAATGAGATATTTATTCTATCTGTGTTTATATCGTGCAGTGCCTCAGGGCTACAACCACACCAAAGCCTGATTACCATGCTGACAACAACAGCTGAAGAGATGTTTGTGTGTGTGTGTGTGTGTGTGTGCTGGAGAGGGAGAGTGCACTTGAACGTTTGTCATTCGTTTACCTGTAGGGCAGTTCACCGGAGCAGAAGCATGAATTACTCTCTATTGACGAATCACCCAACGCTGATCGCTCCATTTGCTCTGCTTTTAAAATTACTCTTCACTTTGATTGCTTTATCATTTTCTCTGCGTGATGAATTATAAATATTGTACATTTGTACTTGCACTATTGTGTGGTGTCAAGGATGAGGAATGCATAAAGCAATCTTTTTTTTTTTAAATCTCCTTGAAGATTTGTATTTCTTTTTTGTTTCTGCGATTGAGTCTGAAATAATAGGGCAAAGCAGAGCTGTGTCTGTGGCACCGGTGGCAGGCAGGAACCTGATGAGGCCGCACAGGAAGTGCGCCTTTCATCTCCTATTTCTCCAGGTTGCATCAGTGCTGCTTGTCACCGACACATCCCTCCTCGCCAAAAAACACATGGCGTCTAAAACGACATTTCCCACCCGTCAAATCGTTTCCTTTATTCCGCGATGACATCATTGTCGGCTTGACATCGTGCATATACCTACAACTGTCAATTTAAGTAATTTTGACACCGTGCGCTGCTGTAAGGCGGGCTCCTTCACCCCCACCCCCCCTTGTCAGGGATAGCCTCAGCAAAACCGTGTTCCACTTCTAATTGTCACGGGGGGAGCGCATGAAACATTTCCTCTAGCACGATTCACCCCTCATCCAACCTCTGCTTGCATCATGGGAGTCCCTCGTTTCCATCGGTGCTCCAGAGGCAGCTGCAGACTGACTACTCCTATCACCATCTGGCTCGTACGGTATCTTGAAAGAAATATTTACATACAGACCGTTATTTCCATGTGGCCTTTCCTCTGTAAAATAAGATGTGACCTTCATACGCTGTAATCCTTTATAATTTTTCTGCTGTGGTCTTGTGCAAGGGGGGGCAAAGTAACTGTTTTCTACTTCAAATAGCATTATGTTAGATTTATGGAAAGGCCCCACAAGCCTATTTTCATAATCGGCTGTTTATTCAAGCCCTGATGTCAGACATGAGCATATATTTTTTATGCCAATGATAAAACTGTTTTGGCTTTTTTACACAAGAGGGATTTTTGTTTTCATCCTTGGTCTTCTCTTTGGTTTGAGGACAGGAGGGCCTCGGGGGAAAAATGGTTATTTCATGAAAGCTGTGGCGATCTTTCTGTGCTGAAGACTTCAGGCCTTCCCACACAAGATTAGAGTTTAAACAGATTTCAATAAATAAAAACGAATGATTCACATACAAAATGAGAGGTGCAGTTCATCAATGCAATAGGGCGTTTTCTAAATATCAGACGGGTCACGATTAATTGAACAAAGAGTCATTTAAATGGAAGCTGCAGAGGTTGAGACGTCTTGACTTTTAGACTCCAGTATGGATACATTTATTTGAGTGGATGTGGTCAATTAAAATTTCTGATCCCAAGAAAAGTCGATTTTTACCTGCGCCCGTACACGTGAACTTGTATAGTTATTTTTTTGCCGTTACACAACAGGTACCCAACCTGGTGCAGGACTTTTAAAGTCTACAGCCCCAGTTAAACCCCACCCATCTGTTTCTCCAAGCGAGACCCGACAAATAGCGGAGTACTTTGCAAACGCCGTTCAACCCAGATCTGATTCCGACTTCCTCGACAGTGAAACAGATGATTTGGTTCATGCGTCGGGGGAAGCAACAACAAGGCGTATTCCATCCAGATTGAAATATGTGTCATCATCCTCTCACTGGTGAGGCTACTTCTCGTTCCCCCCCTTTCTTTATCTCTCTCTTTCTCTCTCTCTCTCTCTGACAAATATGTGCCGTTAATAGACTCCACAGGCAACGATGTATGACTCACTATGTTAACATTAATTCCATCCATAACCTTGCATCCTCTGTGTTTTATTATTAGGAAAACTCGCGCCAGATATGGATAAAAGGGAACACCAGGCTTGTTTTGTTTTTCCTCTTTCACATAATTCCCCGTCTTCAACCCAAAAAAACCTTGAGATTAAAATCTGTGTTTCTGTTTTCCATAAACGAGTGTTCCCGCCTCTCCCGCTGCATCCCTCCGTCAGAGCGTGCTTGTGAAATGCGGCTGACAGGCTGGTGTTTCCGCTAATGTATTTGCCCTTTGCATATATAAATTAGATTTTCCACGGTGTGCCGACAGATGCTTCTAAATGTGACAGGTATCAGTGTGGAGATCAGCTCATCTGAGGGCGCGGCACCGCTTGCTTCTTTCTGCTAATTCTGTTAAAGCCACTGGGACTCCTAATAAGGAACAACAGCGCCTTGATGTTTGGCCCTCTGGCGGATGAGGGTTTATTTGTGGGCGGTGTGCGAAGACACACACGCATATCTATGCATACATATACACATACTTAGCAAACCCCCATTTCCACATTACCCTCTGACAAAAACACACACACACAGCCACGGGCATAAGAGCTGCGGAGATGCTGGAGCAGTCATAACAGGCTCACAACCGAAATGGGCCCCCATAATTCACCTGGGCTAAATGCATCTTTTTGGTAAGTGCCAAAGCGACCTGCATCCCGCTCCCTCCAATCCACTCTCCCGTGCTCTTACTCCTCCTCTTCCTCGCCCCTCCTGGCCCAGATTGTAATTGTCTGCCTGAAAGAGCACGCAGTAAATAAAGCTAATGCAATATTTTCTCCGGAGTTCGCCTTGTGAGAGAACTAAGTTTTGAAATTGAACTCGGGGGCCGGTTAGATGAATAATGGCTTTTCTGAAAAAGTTTTCAAGGTTAGTATTCATTGAAAAGGACACACTTTCACATGTGAAGTCCATTTCTCTTGTGTGGAAAATAAACGTGTGCGGGAGGGGTTATTTTTTCAATGCCTTATAACACGCACACACACACACATTTACTGACAGTCTCTCCGTTTGATTTTGTCGCCTGGTTCTCTCTGTCTGCCCCTCTCTCTCTCTGTCACAGGCTTTCTCACCCCCATGCTTCCCGTGCACCTGCGCGCCTCCCTTGACATCTCCCCCAACAATCCCTCCACTCGTTTATTTGCACCACCACGGTCCCCCTGCCCTGGCCGCCGTCATCTTTCTCTCATCCCAAAGTGCTGCCCTCCCCTCGCCACCCTCCCAGTCAGCTTCCCACTGCTGGCTCAATGGTGTAGTGATGGTCACCATGGCAACTGTCAGGCGAATGGAGGGTGGCGCGCAGGACTGCCCCCTCCATCCGGGTGTGAGGTTGTGGAGGTAGAGGGACCAACTGTAGTATTTTGAAAGGCTTTGGCGATGACAGGGAGAGACAGTTTGTTATCAAGCCCCGTCGCTATCGCTCATACAAACACACATGCAGGCAGTGCACATGTGCGTACACATGGATGCCACCACTTATGGCACAAATGTGAATACACTCTCTCACACACACAGATACACACTCACTTAACGGGCACAAAGAAATGGGATTTTAAGACTACCTGTGGATCCCCATACAAAGAGAGGGAACTAATGTAAAACTGTCTCGGATGGAGAAGAGGAAAATGCAACATGTGATTTCACAAACGGCATCCGAGAGCTTTTTCCGGAATTAGGTAAGAGAGGAGAGGAAAGTGCCTATTTCCTCCAGCTGAGGAATAAAACCCTCTCAGCTATTGTTGTATTGTTTACCGATCTCTTTCCTATTTCGTCCATCTGCAGGCTTTAATCCCGATATGCAGCTGAGCTCCCTATGAAGAGACATTAGATTACCTTGGACAGTTTGGTCAATGAAGGAAGAAGATGAAAAATACAAGCAAGAGATAGAAAATTCCGAAAGGTGGGAGCTGGTGATGCGGAGGCGACAAAAAGGAAGGAAAGTGAGTCAGGCCGAGGCAGCACATAAGGAAAACACGAAAGCTGGATACAGGCCGGCAAGAGGACTGACACAAGCAACTGGGTACCTGGCAGCGGACAGGTAAGACTGAAGTGTGCCGGGGAGCAAGCGGCCAGGCAGACAGTCAACGAATGAGTCAGACATGTTAACCGCAAGGTGTTGTCAGGAAGCCAAGCAGTCATCATCCATTATTCCACCGTCATGTCTCACGTATGAATGTGTGTGGAACCTGTTTTCATTAACCTCATGGACCCTTGTGTTAGCGCTCTGCATATATGCAACACCTGCAGATTCGCACGGGGCCACACACACAGCTCAGATTCACTCGCACCAGGTAAGCCTAATGACTGGAGTTTATTTGTGCACAGAGACGTGAAATGGCCGAGCAGCCGGTGATTAATTTCTGCAAGGCCCGACTTGTTAGTGCTGGGCCGTATTTGAATCAACCAGCGGACTCCACATGGCTGCTGGCCCGGTCGTAGGAATGGTAACATTAGGGGTGAGAATTCTCAGGGGAATGTGTGGGACATTCGCAAGAAGGACACCGTTAGATAAAGGAAATTTAAATCTCAATTTGTGTAATTCCATACTACTTTGATTGCATACGATTAGCAACCAGATTTTGCACAAAAACAATTGTCTAAACTGATGGACACTTCGACAACAGTCATCATCTTGGTAATATGGAGAGGAAGGGGAGGAGCCAAACATCTCTGGCTTTTAAAAATGGCAGCAAAGGAAGCCAACACACATGGTGCCCATGATGGCCGTATACATAAATAGAGAAGAAAAGTAGATGATTGCCAATCAAATGTTATGGTTGAGGACACCGTGTACATTGTATACTACATTTAAGTGTAATAACTGAAGTACATTATATCATTTCATATTATCTTATGATAGATAAAGAAAAAAATATTAGAACAATTCCACCAAAATAAAAAAACAATTTAAATGTGTTAGTAAGAATACTCAACATAAGGTTAGTGTAATTGGTGGATAATTATTTTTTTTATTGTAGTAGTAGTTTTTAATATTACAATTTAAAAAAAGTTTAGGTCCATCACCAGGCATATTTATGTGTATTTTGAGCTACACTAGTTGTTATAATATAGATAACTATTAAAATATTTACCAATAATAACTGCTTTATGACCACTGTATAATTGTACAAAAATGGATGGACGTTATGTTGATATTTTTTCCAATGAAGTCTGGTTTATTTATTGAATATTGGCCGTGTTTGACTTCCATACAGGCCTCTGACAGTATAGACAGATAGAGTAAGAGACCTCTTTGATTATATCCAGGCTGAGAGCGGACAAGCAGGGAACAGACGGATGGACGGAGAGACCAGCAGCGCCACACAAACACAAAGAAATTGAATTTCAGGGAAAACGAATCCTCCTCCATAACGCTGAAGTCAGGTGTGAGAGAGAGAAAAGAATGAAAAGGAGAAAGACGCGCTGGGCTCAGAATACAAGTGCAGCGAATGCAAGTGAGCCTTGGGTCAATCAAAGTCAAAAGTTGACTGGAGTAACTGCTCTGCTACAGGGACTGATTCCGTCTCTCTCATTTCTGCCTGCCAGAGACAGACAGTGCAGCTGCAGAGTTAGCCTCAAATTCCTGTTATTATCTGTGGGGGCTGCAGCAAAGTGGCGCGCTGCCCGAAACTCACAAAGTGCGAGTGCATTGAATGTAGATTTTTGTAATAAGCATTAGCATGTGTGCCATCGCGCAATAGCTGATTCAAATCAACTTCCAAGTTTGAGGCTGTGAAATGACAGTGATTTAGGTGAGGCACTGAGAGTGTGAGTGTGTGTGTGTGTGTGAGAGAGAGAGTGCATGTGCTGTTTGTGTTAGGATGTGTGTTCTTCTTTGCTTGAGCACACACGTTTTTTTGGTATATGTATGCAGACTTTTGGGGATTGAAAGGATTTGGGTGGCTGTACAGTTCACACATCCATAAAGCTCGAGCGTTTTGCATATGCATCTGCACATTTTCCTACTTTTCATGTGACAATTGTCTGCACACTTGTGCTTCTTGAGTGTTGCTGGTTGTTTAACTTTTCTTAGTAGTTTTGTATGCCAGCATGCATGAATGACTTTGTATCAGTGTGTGTGTGTGTGTGTGTGTGTATGTATGTGTGTGTGTGTGAGGATGGGGAATGAGCAGTCTGTCATGCCTGAGAGGGAGCCAAGCCTGTTTAAATTGCCTTCTGGCTTCCAAGCCTCTCATCTGCAAACAGGCACCTCTTCTTCTCTCTCTCTCTCTTGTTCTCTCTCCCTCTCTGCCCGTCCCTCTCTCTCCCTTTCCCTCCATCCTCTCTCTCCCCCTTTGCTTTGTATGTCCGCCTCTGTCTTTCCTCCTATTTTGTATGTGTGCCTCAATTCTGTCCTCCCCCGTCTCTTTTTTGGTCTGTCTGCTTCTCCCCTTCACTGTCAGTTTCCTGTCAGTTTCCTGCCTCGACGCACCTCTGTACTGAGAACAACGACACCATTAACTTTCATCTGCAAATTCATGCGGGATTCACACACTCGGATATCGGCGGCTAATGCTCAAATACACAGACAGTGCATGGCCACCTGTTGCCCACACTTGGCTCGTAATTCAATGCCAGACTGACACAGCTATTAACGAACGACACGCAATCCTGCAATAGCGCTGGAAAGTGTCACGCATCCGTTCAAAGGCGAGACAGCCTCAAGCACCTGGGGGCCGGTTCCAATTCAAACAGGTGAAACACAGCTAAGGCCTTCTCTGGCTCAAAGCACGGTGCTTCTAGTCCCTGCCTGCTCTCAATCCCCATTCATCACACATGTACTTTTGAGCGGTTCTCCATTCAGCTTTATATACGTGTGCGTGTGTGTGTGTGTGGACAGAAGGTGTGTGAGCGTGCACGCACATGCACATCTGTTGATACGCCGCTAATAACACCCATTTGTTTGTCCTTCAGTGTAATGGCCTCCATAAATCACATCATATTCTCCAAAGAGATTCGCCTCTGGGCCCCTTCGCTCCCCCCCCCCCCCCCCCCCCCCACACACACCCCATCTAGCCTTGTGTATCTCCAGTGCCCCTGCCCCACCTCCTCACATGGATTCTTACTTCTTGTTCTTACTCCTGTTTCCCTGCCTCTCATCTCTCACACTTTCTCTCCCTTTCCTTCCCCCCCCCCCCCCCCGCCCCTCTCAAGGTCTCCGATGAGGCCCGCATGATCGAATCGAGTTGTTGGAGAGGCCTTCCTGTTTATCAGCTCGAGCACTTGGACTCTGTTTGTCTCTCTCCATTGATTATCACATTAGGGGCTTGATGTTCGAGTCGGCGCACTCCGGACTCGTGGTTGCGCGAAGGTTGTCGTCGGGTGGTGTCGCTAAACGAGGTGAAAAGGCCGCGTGTCAAATGGAGTAATTTGTAGTAGTTTGCAAGGTGGTGCTCCGAACAAAATGTCTAAGCGCGCCGACTCAGGATCTTAGTCGGCGTTTGTGTGTGTGTGTGTGTGTGTGTGTGTGTGTGTGTGTGTGTGTGTGTGTGTGGTGGAGGGTATTCTTGATTGTCCTTGGATACTTTTGGTGTGATATAGAATTCTGAGTAGTTTAAAAGCTTCATGCTGTTTCACCCAAGGTTGTTTTTCACACTGAGTAGTCCCGTCTCTTCTTTTCTCTCTCTCTTCCTTCCTCTCTGTCTCCCACACACACACAAGCACACACATTTTGAAACTTCTTACCACTGTATGCACTTACTACTGTATACACCAATATACACACACACATGAATTTGTCACATCTTAATTGTATTACTGAGCCTATTCAGGATACGTCATATCTATTGAACTGCACACACAAACACAAAGAAGAAATACAAACTCTTACTCATATACACACACACACACACACACACACACACACACACACACACACACACACACACACACACACAAGATAAGCACGTTTACAGTTTCACCTACGCATACTGTGAACCTTAAACACTTCAAAGTGGGGCAGACTATCTCTCAGGCAGGCGGTCGCTCTGGTTACAGCATTAGAACCTGGATAAAGAAACATTTTCTGAACCTGAACATATTCTCCCAAATACACATAAACCCTCAAGTGGAGAAGAGGCTTTTGAAGATTGGTTGACGTAAGCGAAAGACTGGAAATAAAAAGTGGAATGAGCAGTGATGTGTCGGGACATAAACCCTGAGTCGTATTTCATACACCTTCTTTTGTTTGTTAATCAGGGTTAAGCTGCCTTTTCTATGTAGCGTGACTTTTTGTTATCTAGATTTCAGTCATTTCTCTATTAAATCACAGAACAATTGGCTGTTAAATCTTAGTGGCCTAATAGACCAAATCAGATATCATACTTGATTTGCCAGCTTGGGCAAATAGTTGCTTAATTTATAATTTTTTGTTTTCTTTTGTGGTGTCTGCTTTTAGGGATTGTGTCTTTTTTAAACTTTATTTTTTGTCAAATATCATTCAGTATTGCAGATATATTTTCAGAAGTAATTACTTTAAAAAAAATGTTTTATTACGCTGCCAGCACCTTCCTAAAACTAAACTGCTGGTACAATCTAAATGTCATGTTAAATTCATATTTTATTGCTTTTGCTGATATCTAATATGCTAATCATCTATGACTTAAAAACTGGAATACCGTAAAGTTAAAGAAATAAATGTAGTAGAAATAAAGTCCAAACACAGTTGTTAAGAAGAAATCTTAAATAGAATGATTTCCGTAATCTGGTCCATTTTTTTAATTTTTTATTTCAGTGATTTATTTTTAGATCTGTTTTACAAATTAGAACTACATATTATGCCTTTCTGTAATCCACACAATGTTTACTAACCATACCAGAATAAAGAATGGAGACTTCATACTCAGGGAAGACATGACACAGCTTTTAATTGTTCTTTGGGCCAAAAATCTAGAACACTGATATTGCATTTTAAATAGATTTTTTAATGGTCTGTCACTTCTTCTGTAGTTCCAAGGGGAAGCTTCAGATTGACAGTTGTCCCGCCCCTTTGCGTGACATCAGCCTCGTGAAGTCATGTGATTTCAGTTGATGATGCCCATGCTAGCCTGTAGTAAAAGTCCTGTTGAATAGATTTTTTACTAGAGCTTAGGTGTCCCACATTATCCAAATTCACCCTAATCTATTCATGGGTAGATGTGCAGGTATCAAAGATTAAGTGTGTTTTTAACACCCATCAACTCAGCTAATGTGCTGCATCAGGACTGTGTGGGCGTCCGACTCTATCAGATTTTTTTTTTTCCATTTCTCTGACTGATCTCTGCAAATTTCAATCTGTGGCAGTAGACCATGCCATGGAGCTCTCACCACAGCAGCCAGAGACGAACAATTCAGGCTTTAGTATCTTTTAATAAATTTAGAATAATAGTAATAGAATAATATATTCTAAATGTAAACTTGAACTTCCTGAGCTTTACAGCTCAGTGTCTCCCCCACGTCTCTCAGTGTCGCTGAGAGTCTGTCCCTGTCTCTGAGTGTCTTGTGTGTCTGAGCTCAGATGTTGCCTTCTAAGCGTGAGGATCAATCAGCTGACAGCCCTCCCCTCTGCTGATTGGTCCTCAGTGGTGCAGTTACAGGTGCTCTCCCAGCCCCCTCACCTCAACACAATCTATATGAGAAAAGCGAAAAGAAAGGATAAAGATACAGAAATCTTACTCATGTTCAAACTCTGGCAGAAAACAATGTGTCCCAGTTGACTTCCATCACTCCAGCTTGTGTTACTTAGGTCACAAATCAAAGGCATGAGAGAAAGTCTAAATCTCAAAATTCAACGGGTTCTTCCTTAGGTCACGCCCAACCAAAGAATTTGGTGGAAACTTGTTCAGTGAAATTTGCGTAAACAGACAGACAGACGGAGTGAAAACTTAACTTGCTTGGCAGACGTAATCATTTTTTATTTGTCACCTCTCTTAAATTCAATCACATCCATTTTCTTTTTTACGGGATACACCTCTTTTGAACATGGCTTTGAACTCGTTGTGTTAGTCCTGTGTCTTGTATTGTTGTCTGACAAGCCACTGTGATCCAGTGGAGCACCACCTGGATCAGAGTGGAATCTACACTGCTGGTGTTGAGAGCACAAATGCTAATTTGTCACTTTTATAATTTCTCACACACCCTTTTTCAGGAGAACAACTGAAGAGACATATCCCCACGTGACGCGGCCTCTCATCATCGCATCACATCACTCACAGCACCTTGCCATGCAGAAACGTACATTTAACATAACGTAAGAACTCAAAGGGGATTCTTTTCACGTTAACGCATCCTGTTAAATGATGAAATGCTTGATATGTGTTTTTGATGTTTCTCTTTGACAGCACTAGCGTTGATTACAGCGAAAGAACCAACTTCAGTCTGTTTACCTCCATTTCAAACATTACAAGATCAAATATTACAAAAAAGTCTGTTTAGTCTCTGCTCCTCGCCATCTCTCGGGGGAGACTTGTAAATGATTGTCCTAGAAACAGGTTGCAGGCAATACAGCAGACCACAGAGCAAACTCAAATAAAAAAATACAACATTGTTTGAAGTCACCACTGCAGACCGCCTCCTCGTATACTAAATGGGTCATGCCTCAATATTTCTTAAAGTTTCAAATTATTGCACAGCCTTGCCTTCTTGAGCCCTCCCTTAATTAAGGTAGAGCAGTCTGGGAGAATGGGGAAAAAAACAGGTATATGAAGAGGACTCACTTGCTTTATTTGTTCTCTGGGCTCAACTTCCTCTCAACAATATTGCCTGTATTCTTTTGTCTGTTGCCCGGGTCACCACTTGGGTCCATATTGAACTATCTCAACAACAATTAAATGGGTTTAAATGGAGATTAGCACAGATGTTCATGTTCCTCAGAGAATAAACCCCTCTACTCTTCTCTGACTTCTATTATCCTCTGACATTTCCTCTGGCACCACTAGCAAGTTGACATCAGTGGTTCAGAGTTCAACTATTGGATGGATTTTCATGAAATAAGCTGCTGATATTCAAGGTCTTTCGAGGATGAATCCTAATGACGTCTGCGATCCCCTGACTTTTCCTCTAGCAGCACAAAGAGGTTAAACATTTTATTAACATTAACATTTTATTGAAATTTCTCGGCAACTATTGGATGGATTGCAGTGAAATTCAGTACAAAAAGTCCTGGTTCCTAGAAAATTAATGTAATAACTCTCAACCTCTGACCTTTCATCTAACGCCCTCATCAAATAAAAATTCACATTTGTCCAATACTTTGATTTACAGCATATTAACCTCAAAGCTAATGACGTTCCCATCAGCCTGCTGCGGCTGCACTAAGTTGTCACAGACGCTAAACTGAGATGGTTAGCCTGCTGGCCATTATTACTTGGCGTGTTAACATGTCAGTTTAGGCCTAAAGGTCAATGTAATGCTATGTCTAAGTAAAACCTCAGAGAAACATCCAGGCCCTTTTGAGACATGCTGTTAACGTCAGTCAAAGATCCGATCACATGTGGACAGCTATAAACTCATCAGTTCACGCCTGGTGTTGCAAAGCCGCTCCACGTGTGTCCAGTGACCACACGCGATCAGAGCTCACGTCTCTGCTCTATATTCCAATAAACAAGTGCATTGTTGCTGTTCTTATGAAGACCAAATGTGGTTTTCAGACATTTTGGCAATAAAGATGTTGTTGACATTGTTGCATTTGTGGTCCATCTATTGGAGAGGCCTTGGTCTTGCTTTGCAGCACGAGGAGTTACTTCAGATACAACACAATGCAAAAGATCCAGTCTTAAGAATTGTGAATCCTCAATTCTGCGATTCTGCTCTGGAAGGTGGACAATAGGGAAGAATATGTAATTCTCCATCGACCAATGACTCCAAGGTCCAACAAGCATGGCTCACACAGTCGCTGTTTTTATTGTGTAACACAGTGGTGTGGTGCTTATCACTGTCACCTCACAACAAATCGAATTCCGACTGATGAAGGTTATTTCTGTTTGAAGTTTGTATCTTCTCCCGTCTCTGTGTGGTTTTTCATGGGTGCTCTGGCTTCCTCCCACTGTCCAATGACATGCAGGTTGTGGTTAGGTCGACTGGAGAACTCTTAAATTACCGTATGTTTGACTGGGACTATTTGCGCCCTGTACTCACCTGGTATTAACATGTTTTTTGTGATCCGATCACAAGTGGGCAGCCCTTAGTGTGTGCGTTCACACCGGGTGTTAAAATGTGGCAAAAACAGTCTGTGTCTTGCCCAGTCTGAGTACACAAGTGAGTCCGAGGTCAGTGTGTGTTTGTGTCTCTGTGTGTGTGTGTGACTATGTGTGAACAAGCGACCAAAAGAGTTAGAGAGGCGAGTCAGGAGAGTCTGACAGCATCTTGTGCAGCTGCACTGTGACGAAAGGTTTCACCAAGCTAGGGAATCGATCACTATAAGGTGGTTAGTGTTGATATTGTGGCGATGGTACAGACAAATTAACGAGAAGAGAACCAAAATGTTTATTTAGAGGGATCCCCATTAGCTCTGCCCTAAGACAGAGCTACTTTTAGTGGGGTCCACATTTAAGACAAACATACTGATATCGAACATTTAATACAAACATTCAATACCTAATATACGTAAAAATTGTGATCATATAATATTACAGATATCAAAAATAAGTTCAGTTGGTGTGCAATATTACATTTGTAATGATATAAAAAACTCAGATATATTCAACTCCATGGAAGCGAAAACTGCAAACCATGTAAGAGAATACTACTCATTTACGTACAGTACCTCACCATCTAGTGTCACAAGTATGCAATACCCAAGTGTTTCATTATTTGCTCTTTGAACATATATTTACGTTTCACATTAGTAATTTCTGATGGTTCAAATCATAGTGAACCAGCACTAGGTCAGAGGACATCAGCTGAGTTGGAGGTCCTTCATATGTGGCCCAGGACGCATTTACATTTACACTGCTAAAAGACTGTGGATGCATGTGGACCAGACCACCTAGAAATGAACTGATCAACTGGACACACCTGCACTTAGACCAGTCCATTTGAGATCAGATCACAAACACCATATGTAAATGCCATTATAAGGTCTGTATGGGGCCTTTGTTCTTCTCTGTATGTTGGCCCTGTGACACCAGTGTTAATTTTGGCAGCTATTTTTGATTTAGTCTTAGTCTTAGTCTTTTGACGAAAATTCATATTAGTTTTAGTCACATTTTAGTCATTTTAATCCTTCTTAGTTTTAGTCTAGTTTTAGTCGACGAAAAGAAATTACATTTTAGTCTAGTTTTAGTCGACGAAAACTAATTCCATTTTAGTCTAGTTTTAGTCACATTTAATAGCCACATGAAACTCCTTTTCTATAAAAACATATAGATGCAGCCTAATAGCTTAAAAATATATATTTAATTTTAAATGTGAAAACAAAAAGGGAGAGCAGGTCAGACTGGAGCCAGACACAGAAACTGAACATAGGTACAAACCAACTGCAGCTTCTGCTCTGATGAAGAAGCTGCGGCGCTGATCTCTGATCAGCTGAGACCAGAGAAACTCTGTGTTTTCACTGTTTCCATAGTTAAGAAGCAGTCGGTCACTGAGATGCTGCTCCACGAGAACGCGCCCTGCTTTCACTGTGTCTCTCTGAGCGAGTGCGCGAGGCGGGGGGCGGAGCTACGGACCGGAGCGCTATCTGGGGTGCACACACACACATACACAGACATACACAGACACAGTCACTCGCCCACTCCTGATACTTCATGACGGCCTGATACGATGATATTTTAAAAATTATTGTGACTTAGTCAACCACCAACATTTTCGTCTCGTCTCGTCTCGTCAACGAAAATTAAAATAGATTTCGTCATAGTTTTTATTTTCAAAGATTCGTTTTCGTTACGTCTTCGTCTCGTCTTCGTCATGGAAAAAAGGGTCGTTAACGAATATATTTCGTCATCGTCTTCTTCAACGAAATTAACACTGTGAGACACGCTGGTGTACCCCGACTTCTGCCCAATGTCAGCTGGCAATGGATCCAGCTCCCCATGTGACATTGAAGTCTTGCCCTCTGTATAATGTACTGGATGTATGTTCGATATATTAGGTGTCACTGTTGAGGTGAGTTGCTCTGAGTTATGACCAGGTCAAAGTTCAGCGCAGGGTCGGCAGCCAGCACTCTGACTAACAGGCTAAAAGCTGTTGGCGTTTCCCTTCCTCCTGCTGGTTTTCCATTGCTCCCTCGCCTCAGCAACAACAACACCATCCACATAACGTACGCAACATCTGAACTATGAAATATTTACACTGTATTACAGTACGCAGGGCTGCCTACAGCCAACAGCACCTTCACAGGAAACGTTTTCCACTTTGTCATTTTTACTGTACGCTACAAAAGCTGAGGTATAAGGCTACATTGCAGCTTTTTGTCCAAATGTGGTTTGAGCAGCTGTAAATCTGTGCCTTGCAAGAGCATCCAGTATGTTATGGGAATATTAAAGTAAAGGGATAAAACAGGGAAAATAGGTGGTGAGGTGAGGGGAGGAGAAGGGAGGACAGTGAGTTTGTGAATCCTGCTTTAATTGTAGCACATTATTCACAAGTCCTCCAGGCCAAATCCAGCTGCTCCCTCATAGCCCGTTGCTTGCACTCGCTATTGCCCCCGCCCCTCTCCCTCTCTTTTCCCTTTGCTCTCATTCTCCTTCTCCATTGCCCTGATTCACATCCTTATTTTCTCCCTATTTGCTCTCTCTCTCTCTCTCTCTCTCTCTCTCTCTCTCTCTCTCTCTCTCTCTCTCTCTCTCTCTCTCTCTCTCTCTCTCTCTCTCTCTCTCTCTCTCTCTCTCTCTCTCTCTCTCTCTCTCTCTCTCTCTCTCTCTCTCTCTCTCTCTCTCCGTTTCCTTTCATCCCATCCACAGTAGTTGAGTGACAAACCTAATTGGAGTGCAGAGAGGGTCCAGTGGGAAACGAGACATGAAGCAAAAGAGACACTCAGTTCTGTAAAGAAACATGCAACATGGAGAGACAGAGACAGTGATGGCCAGTCAAATAGACTAGGGGGAGAGAGGCAATCACAGCAGATTGAAAGCATGACGTGTGTTTGCGACTGATACCTTGTTGAGAGCTGAAATGTCAGGTTCCTGAAGAGAACGCCGTCCCTGTGGAAGCCATCAGTCATCCTGATTTCAAATCAGTTGTTAATAAGCTGTTAGATTGCCTCATTCTCTGTGAAATCCAAAACCACCTGTAAGCTGTTGCTGCTACTCATACGATGTGTTTTTGCAGTTCTCCGTGTTTGATAATCGTTTATTATTTTTTCTGTCGGATCATGAATCAAGATCGTCCTGGCTGTTTTCATCTCTTTACGTGTCTCATAAACCCAAGAGCAAATTAGACGAACACAAAGTAAACTTCAAGGACTGTTAGAACAACTTCGGATTAGTGTTAGTGTTTCTTGTTAACAAGTAAAGGGAGCGCAGGTCAGCAGGGGAGACAGGAGGGGGAACATGCTGCAGGGGAACGTAGCAGATACCTGACAGTTTGTGAACGCACGTTTAGGGAAAGTATAAACCCATTTCAACGACATGAACAAGATTCGGCAAGTCAGTCAGAAGTTATAAATAGGGATGCACCGATGTATCGGCCTGAACATCGGTAGCGGTCGATATTCGCCTCGTTTACTGATATCGGTGTATCGGTAATAAACTTGACTTTCACTGATATCATTGGCCGATGTTCATATTTGTGGTAAAACCGCTGGGGACGAGCCGCGGCTGGGGGAACAGTTGCCCCGTCGCCCTCCTCTCCACCGGAGGCTCGGTGTGCGGCACGTCTCTAGGTCTTTTGGGGGGGGGGGGGGTCCTCGTCCGTGGCGGAAGGTGGGCGACTCTGGACGCTTGTCGGGCCCTTCTCGCGGATCACCTCAGCTACGGCGCCCGCTGGGGGAAACCCTCCGTTTGCGCGGGGGGCCCCTCCGGTGGTGCGCCTCGGCTGACAGAGGCGCAGACATTTCATTAAGACCCCAAGGAACCATTTCAACTTGTGGTAAAATGGGCATTAATATGTCTCTGTTAAATAAAGTTGAGTTATATCAAAGATTGTTTCATAATTCTGATTCACTTTGTGCTCATTAAAAGATAAGCGTGATAAAGGGCTGACATTTTTTTAAATAGTGCTTTTTAAATAATGATTTAACTATTTTCCTGGCACAAAATGGTGAATGAATAACAACTAAAACATAATTAACAAATATCAGTATTGGCTGTCGGCCAGATTGTTGTTTTAAATATCGGTATCGGCCAAATATTTCCATATCGGTGCATCCCTAGTTATAAATGTTGGTTTCTGTTCATTTTCAGCTAATTGCTCAGCCCTAATATCACATTTCCACAAATCGCACCAAATTTGACACTGTGCTTTCTTGGGCCCATAACAACACACATGTGAAGAGCGTGAACGAGATATGTGAATTAAAAACAGACAGACAGACAGAAAGATCGATATTTCTGGAATAAGTAGATAGGTGAATGAATGAATGGTTTTATTTTCCTGTTCAGCTATTCACATGAGAGATCCCTCATGGAACTATGAATATTCATTAACAACGTAATAAATGCTATGATGTGCACATGATATGCAAATCCACCACTGATTGATCGCATACAAGTGTTAAATAGTTAAATTTAAAGAAATATATACACACAGCATCACAAATATAAACATAACATCTAAATGTAAAGGAACATAACTTTGAAAAGTCGTATATATTTATGCATCTGTCACTTTAAGTATTAAATCTGATCCAGTTCAGTAATCGTCTTTAATCCATGTTAAGAAAAAGTAAAGTACAAAGACTTTTGCCCGAGAAATTCCGAAAATACTAAATGATGATCAAAGTGGTCTTTAATTTAAGATGCATCTTTAATTCTAATCTGAATCTGCAACATGAATTATGTTTGTCGTAAATCATGGCATAAAAGACAGAACAGAGAAAAAGTGTTTTCCCCTTCGTTCAACCCACAACGTTCACAACCGCACGCCTGCGTCATCCAGTTTCCCTTTATAGAAGCAATACACCACATTTTATCTGTGCACAGCGTGAGCTCTTACTTTCATGCAGCAGTTTGTTAAAATCCTGTCACAGATCAGCGATTAATGTTTGCTTCTTTAACCTTTATTTTCCTAACCCTTCTCCTAAGAGGAAAAACATTGGAAGTTAATATCAAAAGCTATCAAACTTGTTTTCCGAATCACTTCAACTTCTCGCGGTCGAAAAAAAACACTGAGCACATTGATGACTGCAAATCAGGTGTGTATCATGGGAAAACACTGGAGACAGATACTAACAGAGTTTGTGTTTTCGCTATTAGCAGAGCAGAGTGGATTTTGTATCCAGTCTCAGGCCTCATCACCAACACAGAAACCTCCGCCCATACCTTTCTGGGTCAAGCACCACATTAAGTCTGGGCCTAGGGCTAACACCGGGGAACCCTTAGGGCCTTCTAGCATCTAAACATACCAGCAATTTAAATGTTAGCTGGTGACCTGATCGAATGGTTAGGACGCGTTTGCTTTGAGCTGCAGGTCCCTGGTTCGACTTCCGACCGGCCTGATCATTTACTGTATGTCACTCTTCTCTCTTACCCTGTTGGCTGTTAATAGACTTTAAATTGTATCTCTGGTTTTTTAAATAATTGTTCTCTACATGTTTAACTGCGTTTAGTATCAAGTTTGCTTCAAAAATATGACAGGGTTTATCAGTGGCACCACTGAGCATGTCTTTGACAAGCACACGTGTGGGGTGTGACGGTCAATAGCAGGGTATTTCAAAACCAAATAATTGTGTGCCTCTTGCATCATGGCTGTCCTTTTCTCTTCTGTCAGAATAGAAACAGATACGCAGTGTTGGGCAAGTTACTGAAAATTAGTAATTAGTTACAGTTACTAGTTACTTCTTTTTAAAGTAATTGAATGACTTCACCAGTTACTGTATATCAAAAATAATTAGTTACTAGGGAAAGTAACTTTTAAGTTACTTTCATGTCTGCTTTTTAAATGTATTGAATATGAATAGTACTGAACAGTTAAACACAATAAACATATTTGTTGTAATCAACAGGGCAACAGGCCTTCAAATAAAGCAGTAGTACAAAAATCCCTTTTAATACTTAACTTAATACAAAATAACTGTCTCAGTCATTTAACAGTGTTTTTTTTACCACATTAGGCCCAATGAAATAAAAGTGAGAATAAGCTTCTCAAACTTATGATCTGAGAGCCTATTTCCTCTTTGGAGAGAGAATCAGGCTCACCTTGCGTAGCTGCCTGTAGCTCTCACGGAGCGGACAGATTTAGTAGACACGCCAACGCTGTCAGTGTTTCCCCTAGGTTTACAGCTTTTTTTGGGTGAGGGGGGGGGGGGGGGGGGGGGGGCGCGGAAGCTCTCTGTCCGCTGGTGGGAGTGTGCTCACCTGTGTGTGTGCGCATCGGGATGGAACTCCGCCGTGAGCGATACAGAGAGCAGATGAGAAATCTAAACGCGCGACCATGTGGCGGGGCGTGGGGGGGGGGGGGGCGGAATAAAGAAAAGACCTGTTACGAGCGCCGGAGCGTCCTCATGACTGCCTCTTGTCCAGTGCGATCGTCCCACACTTCCTTCCTGCGTTACTTGATTTAAAAAAATACCTCGTTACATGCTCGTTACCGCTAAAAGTAGTGGAATTACAGTAACGCGTTACTTTGTACTGCGTTACTCCCAACACTGCAGATACGTCATTGTTTGATGATTAACCCTTCGAATACAACGGCTCTGCCAACTCAGTGTAAAGAAGATAAAAAGCCAATTAGTGGAGACACATGTTTGATTGTGAAAAACACATATTGACTTATATGTATATGTATTATTATTATTTAGTTCAGGAATATCAGTGTACAGAAAATCTGAGGGTATATAACTTGGGCTTAAAATGGAAGATGTTTATCAGCTCCCCCTAAATATCTGAAAGTCGACTTTCTGGGAAGCTCGTGTCCTTTTCCCGGGGCCAAACTAACCTTAACTCCCCTGTAAGGTGAACAATGGGGCTGCCGTCCTTGCTGGCTCACTAATTAGTTAGAACTTCATAACCAGGACAAAAGGCCAGTAAACCCCTAAGCTGTGTGTGTTGCTTTAGAGAAGCAGGTGAATTTTCTAATCACATTTTGATTTATAGTGGGTGGGACCAAAAATCATTGCCCCAGACTTTCCCAAACATAGACGTATATACATTGGCTGCTGGATCGTACATCAATGTCCGCTCCTTATTGGACCGGCAGGACTGGCCTGTAAACACATAGAAGTTAACCCAGGAGCTGCAGTTTGTCTGGATGAAAAGCACTGGAAACTTTCTCAACTGTTTTCATGAGTCCCTTTTTACATTCAAGGGTTAATGATCCTAAAAGTGTTGTCTCCAGTTTAATTGGGATCACTAAAGTAGGTCAAAATCTGAATGGTCCCTTGTACTTTTCTCTCTCTTTACTTATTCATATATACATGAGTGCACACATGCACACAAAGAGCTTGACTGTGAAGAAAGTCTGCTCGAGTGTAATATGAGCTGTGCGGCTATTTTTCTAAATCTTATCCTCCTTCTTCCATGTTCCTGATTTGGGCAATACCTCAATAGAGTCTTGACAGAGACACAGCAATTCTCACACTCATGTTTAGATTTTGTCAAAACATCCTTCAATTTTAGAATTCATTCTGAACTTCTCAAAGTCTTTCTTTACCATTTCAGAGCTTAGCCCACCTGCAAATCCTGAGTAACTATACACTACATTTAGAACATCATTAAACATGCAATCAAGCTTCCAAAGATTACCAAATATTGGACCAATGATATGTGAACATCATTTCAACTGATATGTTTAATAATCTTCAGTGAGGACATTATAAATTCCTTATTAATACAAACAATAGCACATTTAAATTCTACACGGATCATAACCAACTCGACCACTGCCCACCCCAGGCCGTAGCTGGTCCACAATGTATAATGCAGTTCGAGGTTGAGGGTTGCAAGTATAGTGGAGTTACTCCCTATTTCAACCTTTAACTTTGTATCAAAAATAACTTGGATTTTGCAGAAAAGACTACAAATCATAGCTGTTGCACAGATCTGACCAGTAGCACAGAAGTTTAAATGACAATATTGTTGGAAATGGGTTGATATACATGTGAGGACCAGTCAGTAACCCCTTGGTAGGACCATGTCCCCCTGTCCATATCCAAATGTACACCCTTGTGTATAAAAAGTAGTTTAATTAGTTGATAAAAAGTAAATATTACAAACATGCCTAGTCGATAAAATTGCAAGTTCTGAGTAGAACAAATATATGTAAGAGTTTAAGTGTTATGATAAAATAGTAGGCTATAATTGATAATAATAGCTTATTATATCTGATGAAAAGCTGCATTTGTTTGTAACACAACAGATTGATCCTGTTCAACCTGCAGACAATATCACACTATTTGGTTTGTGTGCTTCAAAACCTTTGCATTATATTATATAGCAACATCAAAACCGATCTGACAAAGCTGGTTTTGCATTCATAAATCCTTGAATATGATTACACCTCATTGAAATTGCTAATGAAATGTGTAGGCTGTAGTGCTTTATATCCATTTTTACTTAACTCAGTGTTAATGGTTCTGAAGGTCTCAGCTGTTGCACTTTCCTGTGTCCAGGCGTTAAAGCTCCAGCTTCAGTCAGTCAGACAGCACAGATGAGTTGAGTCGAAGGTCCGGCTCAAATACTCACAGTTGACCACTCAAGGCTAGTGTTATACTTTTTTCATCCACGCGTATAGAATTCAATTCAATTCAAAACAACGTTATTTGGGAATTGGGGAATTCAAAGGGATCTAAGTGATCATCTCCATGATGTTCTTGTGTTTCAAGTGCATGGGCCAGATCCTGGATGCATACACAGCTCTATGCGGACATTCATGTACCCACCTGTTTGTTGCAGTCTGCTTCGCTACTATGATACACGGGCTGCACATGGTCCGCAGCAAGCAAACTCCAAACAGAACAGAATGTTAAAAAAAAACTCACAGCTCTATCTCTCTGCAAAATGCATAATTGAGGCTTAAGAAGAAATGCTGCCTGCTCTTCCCTCTGAAATATTACATACTCCTGACACAGACATGGACTGGTGGGCAGCTGGCAGACAAGCTCTGTTCATAACAAGGGGCAGCAGAGGTTGAAATTATTAATCACTTTGCTGATTCTTAATGGTTTCAATTCATTTCGAAGATTCACAGTCACTGATTATGTGGTTTGTCACGTCATCATGTTACCGTTCAAATATGCTTTACTGTGTCCATCAGTGAGATCAGTGTTAATAGTGCCATAGTGTTAACAGCATAGTCAATTCAGTTTTAATATTTTGTGTTTAGGATGCTATAAATAGCTAAAACATGCAGTCAGGACTCTATAGGACATCATGGACTGATGCTACAATTTACTCTGCACTTCCAAATTTTCACAAAATCAAATCTACAAAAGTGTCTCCTCTACATTTAACTTTGAAACACAATGTATAACTTTTGTTATTATGTTAAGAATAACAATCCACTCCCCTTATGAAAAAATATTAACACTTAACCTTCTGATAATGGATAAACTCATAATGAAAACCCTCTTTTGTGTGGTTCCAATCTAATATCCTTTACACGATTATGTTGTTTTTTTTTATGTTGTTGTTAAGTACATTTTTAAAACCTACGAAAACCGCAGATACATTTAATCTGTAATGCCATAGGCGCTGTCTTTAAAGTGGTGCGCAACATGTCTTACTGTAAGAGGCTTAAACGCGTGCGGAGCGCCTTCATTGTGAATTCTTGTCAGACAAGCAACGGCAACCGCTCATAACGGTGGTTATGAAAAGCTGGAGTTTGCCTGTTTTAAGGCAAAGATTAGAGAACTTGCACAGCTGCTTTCACAGTCAGTGGTGCACAGTGTGTGTGTGTGTGTGGGAAGGGGGCGGGGGGGCAGGGAGCGCCCGGGGCCTTGGCTGTGGTTAGACCATCAAAGACAGTGTCACAGTGAGATAAGGGAAGGTTTCCCATTTTGCCTTCATAGAACCCCCCCCCCCCCCCCTACATTTAAACAAAAACATAAACTCACCATAGAAATAAATCAATGGCAGATGACTAATTAAATCCCAATTTAACTTCCATCAAACAACACCAAAATATTCTGACAAGGCTGTACAGTCAAGTTACCTGAAAACAGAGCATGTGTGTGTGCAGGAGGGATCCGAGGCAGCTAAAGTTATTGAAAGATAAACGAAAAGAGCCATCGAAAGATGTTTAATGAAATAATTAGCTGTCAAAAGGCAGGCTGTGAAGCTGGCAAAGAATCCATCACGAGGAAGGCTAAAATCCCCCGGTTTATGCTGTAATCCAAGCTTTCAGGGACCTGGGTGATATGGGCCACTTTTCTTTTTTTTTAGCTTTGACTGCATTTTGGCTGGATTAATTGACAAGTCAGGCACAGGAGGGAAAGCTGTTTGGGGCAGCTGAGAAGTCAGGACCTCACAGCGAAAATCTGTGGCTTAAAGAAATGGGATGCAGCAGAGCCAATATTGGAGCTAGAAAGACCAGTGTGTGACTGAGTTTGTGTATTTCTGTTCCGTGCTAAGTTCATATTTGAAATGTAGCATCTGCAGCTTTGGGGCCAAAAATGAAGGATTATCACATTTAGTGTCCGAATCTTGGTTCTCAAATGTTCCCAAACTTGCCGAATGTCCATTACTGCTCTGTCCAGGTTTAGGGTTAGTCCAATTTCCTCTCTTATACTGCCTGGCCATCTGAAGACTCATATTCTGCTCTGCAATATAATGTCCTTCCTTCAGCTTGGACTTATCTCTCTGGTTTATGAGGGCGAGTTCCAAATTCAAAGGCCGGGAATACCTTCTTAAGCCTTTTGAAGTTCCCAGACCTGTTTGCGTGAAATCAGTTGCAGGCACCTTTTCCCAATACCTCACATCAAAGCGCTGTCCTGTCCCACTGCTGCCACTGAGGCCTCCCTCCATTTTCATCACCGGCACTCAGAGATCGGTGCCTCTTGGTTCCTAAGTAAGATTCTGCTCTCTGATTACACTTCCCCTAGTTTAGGGATTGTTAATGGAACATAGAAATAACTGACCCTGAAACTGTGGATGGCAGGGTGCATTATTTAACTACTCCTACCATAGCCCCCAGGGAGAGCAGGGTGGAGAAGGGCCAGACAGGACGAGGAGGAACAACCGAAGAGAGGAAAGAAAACGTGTGAGGGAGCAGGGATGACCGTGTTGGGGAGACTGTTCCCCGCTGTGCACAGGAGCGAACCTTTTCTCACCCGCTGCAAAAGACAAAAACAATTTTGCAGCTGTGCCTCGTCCTTGTCTGAGACTTCCAGCCTCCTCGCGCTCGGTTGCAGTAATTCTTTAAGGGTCACACATCCTGATGTTGTTGTAATTGGTCTCCTGTGTGAACATGATGCTCACAGATTTGCCTCAAGGCTCTGGATCTGTGTCTGCATGTGTTAATGTGCAAACAGGTGCTGTGAGAACAACAGAAAAAATGTCTGTAAAAAAAGAAACAACATAACAACAATGGGTGAAGGCATGGGTTCACGGAGAAGCATTCCCACTGTTGATGTACAAGCGATTTCACGTCTGTTTCATGAATTATTAACAGTGAAGCTCTTTTGTGTTTCCCATAACAAAAACAAGGGGGAGAGATGAGGAAGCGAGAGGGAGAGATGGACTGTGAGAGTGTGTGTCTGTGTCTCATCACTTACTATACGTACTCCGTCAGTTAGTGACTTGGCATAGTGTCCCTGTAATATTCTCTCTCTGGTTTTGATCTTTTTGGGTGTGTGGCAAATACGAAATACAACATAAGATAAGGCATAAGATAAAACGTTATTGATCCACACAACCTGGGAATCCAGGTGTTACATGAGCAGGCAGCTCAGAATGAGGTAGACAAGAGTATAACAAATGTGAAAGATGCTTAGTATGAACACTATATTCACCTTTCACTGCAGTGGTTTGTATATAAATGCCATAAAGTAAAGTGCAGTGTCTAAGGATGATTGCAAGAGCAAGTATAAAACTGTTTGTACGTAAGAAACAACATTTGTTCCTAAACATAGGCCTGCAGGCTTGCAGTGAAAAATGTGCAACAATCTGTTATTTCTTTTATAATGAGGAGGTCTGAGTGGGATCTACTTATTTTAGTTCGAACCAAAACTGGTGTGAAACGTGGCTCAGACCATGATCCAGACCAACAGACCAAAATGTAGTCCGAAGCGGTCTCAGTCTGGATCAAAGTGAACTGTGGATTAGTCTGTTGGCAGTGTGCAGAAACTTATTTTGTATAGTTTGCACTTTCAGACCGATTGCAGGAAGTTGAGACAGCATTTAACAACAGCGGAAGAAAAAGAAGAGGAAGCAGGATTGCTTGTAGTCTTCACCTCCAACCATCACTGGTTGTAATGCTATTACACTGGCAAAGGAATTAATGAAGAAAACTTAAAAAATTACAAAGAATTAGAACAAAAACTTTGCCCTTTCTTATACACATTAAAAAGGTTGGCAAATACAATACGCAAATTGACAAAACACTGACCCACAAACCAATCTATGTCAGATATAGGAAGATTTGCAGCCACACAGTTGATGACCACAGGACATATGTATATTATGCGAAGGTCAAAACTAACTGGATCAAATGTAAACAGGTTAACAAACAAATGACCCCTGGTTTGGACCATGGTCCTGACTTTCAGGTTTGAAAATACCTTTAGACTCTTTTCAACCTTTGCATTAACAATAAATAAAACATTTGGTGTGATTCACCTGCAAAATTACATTTTTACAATTAAATATACAATACTTAATACTGTTTATTTATTTGTCCTATTCATGTGTGTGATCGACCTGTAGAAGTTTCTACTCTGATACACACAAGTTCCTTCACTGGAGAAGGACATCGTGCTCTGCGGACTCGAAAATGCAGAATCATTGGAAAACTTGCTGAATATTGTGCAGCCAATGAGTAACGAATGAGAAAGAATGGGGCGCCATCTTTGTATACAATGTAATGAATGTTATTGTTTTGCCAAATTTTTTGTACCATGATGTAATGGACATTTTTTGTTTATCTAACTGCTCAGTGAGTTCCACTTAATGGCCTGAATCAGTATTATGCTCTACTAGGAATGCTTGCGTCAGTGTACAGGCAAGTTTTGTAATGTGTGAATACCATGAACTGAATGAACTGGTGAACTGTTCAAATGCGCTGTGTCTGTACACAAAGACAGGTCAAGGTCGACCCCGTTCACCATCTGGCAGAGTGATTCGTTCTCACGGATCGATAGCGATGTGACTGAGACAAGCCAGCTCGTCATAAGAGACATCTGTCAGACTCAGGAGCCTTCCTTGCCTTTCAGAGCTCTGTCCCTATCTGGCCCAATAGAAACACTGTCACTGTGTTGGTGTTCGATATACTCTGTGTTAGTTTGCCTCTTGAACAGTATTGAGTACCTTGAAACTTGGTTGAGCGTTGATTTAATCATTCAGTGTATTTGTTCAAATCCTCACCAGGGGATTAAATGCCAATTCCCACCTGTTCCCTCACACAATTGCATAAAATACTCCTTGGCCTTGAATGTAATGCCGATTTGAGAATACTACTGTTACCTGAACCTAAGACACATTCTAATTCTGATTCTGATTCTGATTGTGTTTTAGAGAAGCACACTGAGAAATCCCTTCTCTACACGTTTGTTCCTCGTATTTTTTGAAAAGCTACCTTAGCCACAACTACATTCCTCCAAGCAAAAGCACAACATGCTAATTGAGTCGTGATGGCACAAACATGTCTCTGCACTGACTCAAGTGTGAATTCACACAGCCGCACACATGCACACAGAGGCATTACTATTCAGAATGGAATTGTGTTGACAGTGATAAAGGACACCAGGTGTCGGAAGAGTGTCTTCCACAAAGTCCAACCATCCTTGGGTTGAGAAAGCTTGGTACTCTCAGTAGACTGTCTGTATCCTGCTCTAGAGGGAAACCTTGAGCTTGAGGGTCTGGTGCGTGCACACTCACACACACACTCTCACGCACACACACACACACACACACTTTCACAAACACACACACAGCTGTGCATACAAGCCAACACGTCCACATTTGTCCAACAGAGAGTCTCATTCACACACTGTGCTTACATTCGGAGCACTGGCAACCTTGCTCCATTTTGAACCCCAATTCAATCCCCCCCCCCATACTCTCTCCCCACTTCAGTGTCATCAAGGGGATTCAATTTCTATGTCTCTCCACAGGTTGTGGTTCTCTCTGTGTCCATCTGTCTCTCCACTTGTCTTGGCTCCTGCTCTGCTCCCTTGTTCTCACTGCCTGACTCTTCCACGTCCGCTCGCCATCCATCTCCCTCCAAATGTAGCCAATGGTGGACTTAAGAGGAGAACTCAGTTCGGATTACAGCCAGGAGAAATGACAGAGTAAATATCTGTTTCTCTCAGTCTCCCTCACTCTTCCTTTCTCCCCTCATACTTGTCTGCACCTGAGCACGAAATCACGTGGGCGCGCTATTGAACTCTGGACATCAATATGACACATGAAGACGCACGCAGTGATTTATTTATGTGTAATGAATTTAGAGCAGCAGTCTGGTGAGAAGAGACGAAAAGTTCAAAGCTTCAAATGCTTGAAGGCCCAAGAGGAGAAGAACCTCCTTCATACACTACACACACCCACATACATATAGTAAACTGTTACATAACACTCATATAATATAGGATTTCATTATTGCTCTAGGGCATATACTGAAAAGCACTGTCTCCTTGAGTTTATATCATGGTTACTTATACCATCTATCTATCTATCTATCTTCTTTGATCATTATCAGTATCATCTTCAATTTCTTGTCCCAGACAACATGATTTAAAGACAATGCTCAATTTCAAGAGAAGAGGGTGATGTTTAAATGATTTTGCTTTTAAAATTTGAAACCAGTCATGACCGTTGAGGTCGGGGGAGCGGCTCTCTGGAAAGGTCTCAGGCTTCTGCAGCAAGCCTTTCATCTCAGAGTGTTCTCAGGTATTATACTCACAGACACTTACTCGAACACAAAGCCTCAGATAGAAATGAAAAATTCTAACATAAAAAGGGAAGAACACTGATGCACAATCTTTCTCTAAGTAGTGCACACATTGGCGATTCTGAGAATCATGCAACTTGCATCGCAAACCTTTTTTCTGTGTCCACATATATCAAGAGTAATTTAGTTAACATGACATCACTCCTATCTGTGAAGGATTATTGCTGCCTTCACTTTATTTGATCAAATACCCCCCCGTGATTCTTTTTAATAAATTTGTTAAAACTGTATTTCATATTTGAGGAATGTATAATTTCATTAAATTGCTGATAGACTTTATGCAGCTTTATGCTAATGCTGTGCAGCCTCATGAGCAGGAACACCTCCCATGTTACTGATGATTACCTGAGCTGTGAATAGGCCTGGTCCTCGGGACATCACTGACTTAATTATCATTTTAAATATCAACATATCGCCCTTATGTTACCTCATTAACATAGAACTCAAACTTTACAGCCCGTCTCTTGACAGTCAGTCACTTGCTCGTACAGTGGGCGGCTAAAAATACCTCAGCAATAGGCAAACTTTTTTTAAAGCTGCAATAATCAGTAGGTTTCCTTTTTTATAACAATGAGGCATGTTCAAAATTGAAAGGCTCATTAATGCTTAAGATATGAAAAAGTATGGAGCCCTCTGTCCAGTCTGCATTATTCCATAGGTACACAGACAAAACAGAGCAGTACCACCTGAAATCTTGAGGGCAGTATAGCCAGTAGCTCAAGAGGGACAACCAGTGGACATGAAGAAAATCCAGCAATGGTGCAAACGTTTGAGACTTTGTGAGAGATGATGTTAACTTTGAAGTTAGTGAGGTAACTGTTCTAGTGAAAACGATTCACTGTGTACATGTCACAGCTTATTTAAATAGCCTTAAAGATCACTGGCATTTACAACTATAACACTATCACAATGTGTAGCTTAACATCAATGCCAAGATAAAGGATGTAGGTTACATTATTTCAAAAGAAAGTGTTTCTTACAAATAGTACAGACAACATTATGAGCTTAAGGGGAAATGGATGGGAAACATCGGTAAATCAGTTGTCAGTGTTTAGATTCCTCTCCCATCCTGCTGAGATAGTCTTAGTCCTCCTATATTGTACCCTTGTAATTGACTGTTCTCTATCTTTACTGAGATCGTTGTGGCTCTCTGTGTTTATTCTTTCTGCA
The DNA here is from genome assembly GCF_949316205.1 of Platichthys flesus. Classification (NCBI taxonomy): domain Eukaryota; kingdom Metazoa; phylum Chordata; class Actinopteri; order Pleuronectiformes; family Pleuronectidae; genus Platichthys; species Platichthys flesus. The sequence goes on from NC_084949.1 coordinate 6,724,236, forward strand.
GAAATCCCCTTATTAAATACACCTAGGTAACTTTGGTGTTGCCAGCCTCTTGTATTTCCAGATTTCCCTCACAATTTAAACGATGCATTCTTAGGCAGGACAGAGGAGCCGAGTCAAAGGAGATATTCAATGGTTTATTAACACTTGTATCAAGGACTGAATGTAGCAACAGAGTGAATGTTCACTGTCCAACAGTCGATTGTCCGGTTTCCAGGATCCAGATCTCATGTTAAGAGAGGTTGAAGCCGAGGCAAAGGCTGCCAGGTGTCTGAGCTGGGTGTGTGGTAATGGGAGTTGACTGAATGTAGCTGGAAGTGAAATCAGGTCGATGATCCTACGCACAGACAAAAACACAGTGATTAATATCCAGGCAGACAGGCAGGTTACAGATTCAAAAGGCAGAGAGAGGAGTTGGCCAAGCGTTTCTACCACAAAGAACGACAATCTGGCAGCGTGTAAGTGAATGAACAGGTGCTTCTACACAGCAGGATGCAGTTGCATGAATCGGGAAATCAGACTCGGCTGTGTGAATGAATTTGCGGGAGAGATGGCATCCAGAGGCCACACCCATTCAGCACCAGGCACAAGTTTTGTTTCAATTCAGGGGCAGCGTTGGGTCCTTGGACGGACGTGGTCCACATGGCCCATGAAGGCTCCAAGCTGTCTCCAAAGGCAGCCTTCCGAGGGATGCAGCCCCTGAAAAGCCTAGGGACTACAGATGTAAATTAGCATTTCATGTCATGTTGTTTTATACTGATGTTCATTAACACAGTAACAAGAACCAACTGAGAACTAGAACCAAAAAAGGGCAGAAGTCCATAACCTTAACACTGCACTGCTGCTGTTCTGAAGGTCTGTTTCTGAAGGGATGGATGTTTTTATCATTCAATTAAGAACCAAAGAATAGATGTTGTCTTCCATCAGACGTCCAACTGCTTTCTCCCCTTGAGCCAACTATAAAAGGTTTGTTTGAACCCATGAAGTTGAATTGTTTAATAAGTTTGCAAAATGTTCTTCCACCCTCGTGCAAATACACAGCACAGACGCCTCTACAGGAGGCCCAGCATATGTCTAAAGCCTTAGAATATGGCCATTAGTATTTGTTTTTCACTTTCAACTCAAGCAATTGTTATTAAAAGTGTAACCGGTATGTACAACCACCAGCAGGACGCCGAATCCACGCAAACACGGTTGCAGACACAGTTTACGCACAATCCCCCAAGGCACGCTATAAAAGTGTAGAAGACGTATCGAGGCAAAGGCATGCAAAAGCCTGCGGGGACAGAGCCACATAATGAGCCAAGTCTGGAATGTGTGAATCTGACAACAAAATCCATCAGTGCATTCTCAAAGCCCATCTCACCCCTACCTCCCTTCACTCCGACTATCTCTGACTCTCTCCGGTCTCTTATCTGCTTCTGCTCGCATCTAATCACAATAACAAAAAAAATCAACTGCAACTTCTGAAAGTTGTGCCCCGCCGCAGATACACCCGCTACTATGAAGCTACGGGTCTGTGTGCACATGAGTGTGTGTGTGTGTGTGTATATATGCATAACTCTGGTCCCTCTGTCATGGCCTAATTCGAGTATCTGAGGCAGGGGACAAAGGGATGTGAAGTGCTAATTTGATTTGTGTTTGCGGCTCTCTGAGATCGGCTCAATGTAACTGATGCAATTAGTTGTAACGCAATTGTGTCTTTGTCCCTTCATGTGCGAGGGTATGTGCAAGCAGTCGAGTATTGTATGCTTTCATTTTGTGTGTGTGTGTGTGCATGTGTGTTTTTCTCAATGCGCTCTCAAACACATTCTCAAAGTTGCGTGGTTTTCTGAACGCTCAAGTTTGTCTTTGGTTGTTTGAGAAAGGCAGAGCAGCGAGGGAGAGGGCTTCTCGCCACACCGGCAAAGTTTGCTGCCAAGTGGCAAAGTAAACATGGTTGATATCCTGTCTTAATTGATTTGTTTGTGTTTGTTGATTGAGATGAGAGATGCAACGATGGAGTGTAAACGTACAAATTATGAACAGCAGACTGCATAATTACACCCCTGATATTTCCCTATGGGAAAGTGCCTATGGGGCTGAGGTAAAGAGAGGCAGGGAAACTGAAAGCAGAGCAGAGGCGGCTACAGAGAGTGACAGAGAAGCATTTGAACAAATCGGCAAGGAAATTTTATAAAAGGAATAAATTTGATTAGGGAGATTTCAGTCATTACACTTCTCAATGCTCTTTCTCTCCTGCCACCCTGGAGACTTGTGGATTAGATCTAAACACTGGATTAAATTAATCTGCATCCTGGGATTAGGATTATGAGTGTGGGTTTCGAGAGATTTATGGTATGTTGCATAATGGATTTACAAGATTTCTATGGGTTTAAACCAGTATATTGAGATTCTTATGGGAACAGGGAATTGGAGTAGTCTAAGCAAAGAGGGGCAAGAGAGATTTAGGATTGGATTATTTTTAATTCATCCTTTCGAGGTGTGTACATAGGCGCATTTCAGGCAGAGAAATATTCCGAGATCTGTGTGAGGAGTTGGATTTATATTTTCTTGGAAATGTAATTTAGTCTAGCCCTAATGTATGATCTCATATTGAAATGAGAGAGTGCTACCGAGGTGCCCAGGGGGGTCAGGCTATGTTTCACTGGTTTCCCACTGCTTTTATACTCATACTTAAAACAAAGAAAAGGCAACAAACAAAGAAGCAGATGCCACACATATAAATGTCTATATAGGTTATGTGCGGTCATTCTAATTCTATGAACACAAGCCTGCATCAGCACAGAAAAACAAACATATGGTGGAACAGGTGCCCTGAGCTTCACTCTGCAAATGTTTCTGCTCTTAATCAACTTGTATTATCTTAATCCACATTTGAGCAATTAGGGATTGGGCGCTGTAGCACCGGCGATAACAAAGCCATATCTCTATGTAAAGGGTCACAAGGGTTATTCACCAGCCTGTTATTCTGCCAGACCTCCATGCATCTGTCTCTTTGCAATATTTACACGGTCACATGCGAGGAAACACAAATGTAGGCTTTTCTTTTCTTTGGTCCTTGCCTATTATGCTCGTCATACAGAATTATCATGCGTGGAATAGATTCTCATCCAAGACCTGAAAGGAACCATACAAATAAGAGAAATCCTTTACATACAGTGCTGTGTACATTCAACATAGATCATTAGCAGCCATTCGGCTCCAGAACGGCCCACTCAACTCATTTTTCTTGTAAAAAAAAAAAAAACGATGATTTGTAAATTTTGAGTGGTGAGTTTGTTTCTCATACGTTCACTCATCGTGTCTTCTACTTCTTTCACCTCATCACTGAGAAATGTTCACTTACTCGGATATGCGGAGGTGTAAATCTCACTGGATAACAGTATTGTATCACTGTCATCAATGTACGGGAAATGTAAAGATGAAAACCGCACCAGAGATATTTAATGTCAGATTTTATAGACTACACTTGTCACAAATCCAATTAACCACGTTACCAGAGCAAATCACCGAAATCTTGCATGTCTTATATTCCTGATGCTTTTCTATGAGGGCCAATCAGAAATCTATATTTCAGTCTGAAAAAGCTGGTGTTCACCTGTGTGTGTTCGCATTTCGGAAGTTCTCCAGCAATCATGCCTCAGGCAAATACTGGAGATCAACCAACTCATTCAGTGTCTCTGGTGCCATGCTGCTCCAGTAATAGTGTGATTAGTTTTAATTTGGAGGAGGCACGCTCCACTGTCACAACTTTGACAGATGTCACTTTGCTTGGCTTGCTCCGAGCCGTGGTCAGGCTTCCCGGGGGAAATTATTCTGCTGTGAGTTTGGGAGTCAGTTACCAATGCTGTCTTCAGTAACAGGCTCTAGTCGAACACTGGAGGAACTCCTTCAACTTTACTGCTCAGTTGACGATAAAGGAGTAACAAGTCACGGAACCCCTTCTCTTAGATCCGTTTGTTGCCCGGCCACAAAATAGGAGAGAGACCAAACATGGCTTTAACAAGGTAAAGCATTTTTCAATATTTTCATGATACATGGATCTTTATTAATCTAGTGAATTTAAATGTGGTTACATAAGAGGACTGCCTAATGTCTCCGTTCTTTCATCTCTTTAATCAGTTTCTCTTTCTGTTCTTACTTTACTCCTTCTTGATCCTCCCTTAGCGTTGGCAGTAGTCAATGGAAGTTCCTGGAAAGACACAGACGACACATGGTTCAGTATTTTACACGTTCAAGTCAAACTCAGCTGATGAAACACACCTGAAGCTCAGTGTATTGGACAATCAGCAGCTCCGTGTTCTCCACCATGTTGCTGGCTTGGTTAAAGGAGTCCTCCTGCTTGGCCCGCACACTTCTCCGCCGTGTTGATCCTTTTTTTAGAAGTAGGCTTCTTTCTCTCCGAGCTCATCTTTGACACTGTCCTCCAGAGCGTTTAATCTTCAACTCCTTCTCGCTCTGGAGAACCTCTGAGCTCTGCCCCTGAGCTCCAGGTTTTTTGTTCAAGTGCCACTTTTTCATTTGTGACACGGACGATCACTGTATCCTTCTCAAAAAGGATGCCGTCCATCATCCTCACGTTGTTGATGGTGTCCTCTTGTTCAGGCGCCTGCTTCTCCTCCGTGTCTGTGAGCAGATTCTCCAGCTTCCTTATAGCACGCCTCCTTCTGTGCCTGCTCAGATTTGACACTGTGACACTCCAGAGAGTTGACTTCTGTCTTGCACTCATTCTCCCTGGGATGGACCTCTCTCTGGATGGCTCTAAGCATGGTCAGGAGCACCAGGTTGTTATGTCCAAGTGCCACTTTCTTTATTTGTGACCTGGGCGATCACTGCATCTTTTTCAAAGATAATGTGCTTTATCTTCTTGTCGAAGGAAAACCGCAATACCGTGGTTGCACTTGTCTTTCAGTCCCTTTTCACCCTCTTGTTCTCCAACTTCTCATTTTTAATATGATGATTCAATTTGTGAATGTAATTACCTGTGTCCCTAAACAATGGCTTAAATTTGTTGAGCTCGTTCTCCAACACTTTCTGTATTGCTCTTCCATGGTTGTAGGCCTGCCCTGGTCCGACCAAGTCATTCTGATCCTGCCTGGTCTGGATCTCCTTCTTCCACGCAGCTTCCCTGATGGATCATAACGTGCAGCATTTTGATGAGCCAGCTCCATTCTGCGAAATTCCTGCTTGAGGTTCTTGCCCGCAATCCCGTTGAACTCTATGTAGTCCTGGAAATACAGAGCATGTTATAAAATTACATTTAATAAATAATTCCTGCTCAAGGTGTTTCACCAGCTCTGCAATTGCTGTCATTTTCTTCCACGATTACATCTGGCGACATAATTATACTTTTAGCACCGCTAAAAAGAGACTAAACTCACCTAAAACTGATTCTAAAGGTTACAGCATCTCAGATCAGCTAACAGATCTGTGTTTATCTGTTAAAAAGTAAAAGTCCAGAGTATGTCTGTGTCGTGTTTTGATGAGCTAGTGCCTCACATGGTACCGTTCATACTGAATGGAGAGACACACAGAAATTGGGTTAGAGAGACTGGATTGTGAGAGGCTGCAAGCAGAAGACGGTAAGACAGAGAATAGGTGCCAGGCAACAGTGAGAAGGAGCGTGGTCAAGGTGAGGCTGTGCTTTAAACATCCTTCAATGCTCAGTAAACAATGGTATTTCAGGCAAATGGACATTTTTGTCCGACAATGCTCTGGCTGTTTGTAGAGAAGAGCCACTGGCCACAGCAAGTAAAGTGAACAATATGTTCTGCAAGAGAGGCCTGAGGATACAAAAACTATGTATATTATGTATTTTGAGGGAATCTGACTCAAATGATCAGGAGTTGCAGACGGATATACCTACAAAACTATATGTTCTCTTTTTCAGAGTCAAATCACTTGTTTTGCTCATATTCATTTCAGCATGTATTTGCATTTTAATAAATCATTCTAATTTGAACTAAGACAAATCCAGCTATCAGTACAGAAGAGTGGATAAACCCACCTAAAGAGAAGTCACCCATCTCTGTTTTTAACCTCACATCAACTGACACACTCCCTCTCAAACACTTTATGATTGATGGATGGCGTTTTCACAAATGTCGGAGACGGGTCAAGTCGGCCACAGCTTAAGAAGCTTCCATTTCACGACTCTCTCTCTCCCTGCTACCGCTAGTACCGCCTACTGCCAGTAATCATACCAAATCCTCCAGCGATCAAAAAATGATAGCTGTCGACAGAGATGAGATCAACATATTCCACCTCAGCAGAAGAACTTTTCAACCACAGCCGCACACGCTGGGAGGAACTGAACCCATGTTCAAAAAGTCTGCACACGGATCATCAATTATTTTTATTGTGAAGTCGTGAGATACAGAATCTTTTTTTTTGTGTGCGAGCCAAAATCAACATCAAGTGAATGAATGTTGCAAAATATATATTCTTTATTATAATTTGTGGCACAGAGGTCAAGGCATATGGACTGTTCACAACTTTGGTAGAAACTATGAGATTCAATTAAATTTTTTTTAGAAAATATTCTGCCTATAATACAAAAAAATAAACCGATAAACCATTTAAAGAGAGGTGGAGTTTATTTTTTTTTTTCTGTAAAGGACTGCAAATCATTATGCAATTATCTGCTAATTATTTTCTCAAAATGTAATATTTTTCTACATTTCTAAATGCCTATCGTGGTGACTCAAAGGACACACTGATTATTCAGCTCAGCCAACAGTCCACACCTCAAAGTAAAAATCGTGATAAAATTGTTGAAAGTATTCATAGCTGAAGCCAGATGTTTGTATTTTTACCTACAATTAGCAAAATAGTAATCAAGTGACCATAATCAGTAAAACCCTCCTCAAATGCATTGCAATGTTGATACATTTAAAATAAAGCCCCTTGTTGTTTTTTTTCAGGTTACTCGTTGGTTGATTGATTGGTGTAATTAATTGGTCTTATCGTGGCAGCCTGGACCCAGGGCTGAAATATGCAGCTGATGTCTGTTGCATCTTTGTTGAATTTGAATAGTGTTTGGTTTGGTCAGATCTCACTGGACCACTAAGCACATGTAGAATATTGATAACATTGTTTCTGTAATTATTATTTCTCTTCCTTAAAAACAACAACCCCATCACTCCCTTTCCTGCACAGCGCAAAATCGACCAGAATAGGCAACTCTCAAGGTGTTGAGCTGAAGGCTTTGTTACAGTCAGCTACTACACTTGGCTGTTATAAAAATATTAAGCCAGAAGGGAGGGGCTAATGGTTTAATAGGAGTTGCTTTATCTCTACATAGTCAGTCTAGACTAGAACTTTATGGGGTGCCCAGAAGCTTGATTCCAATGATGATAACATTGATCTGTGCCTGCTAGGTTTTAAGTAGTTTTTGTACGTGCATTAATTAGTGCACAGTATGGCAGTGTATTGTTGTCATTTGTCTCTGTGTGTTGGCTCTGCAGTACGCTGGTGGACAGGGCGTAACCCGCCTCTTGTCCAATATCAGCTGGGATAAGCTCCAGCTAACCATCCAAGAACAAACGGTATATATAATGAATTGATGGATACATTAATAACAGAAAAACATCGTCTTTGTGTGAATGTGAGATGTCTTGCACAGCTGCACTCGGCTCCAGCTCTGCCTCTTCATCTTATCCCAACTTCTCTTCTTTCACTTTATATTAGCTTTGAATGTTCCCATCATTCCCTGGAATGTATAATATCAGTGGGCGCTGCAGAAACAGACATCATGTCCAGTAGACAGTGCAATGTGGTGCCAGCAGGATATATCATTAATTCTGTGCCAGCAATCTTGTTAAAACTCCCACTCTAGCCCCACCCACAACACAACCACACGCACATTTGCATGTACACTCACGCACACACACTCAAACACACACACACACACACACACACTGGCCCTTGACAAGCAATCCTATTAAACAGAGAGTGTGGCATTTAATCTCTTAACAAGGGGGGGACCTGCCGAGAGACAGAGCGACAGACAGGAGATACCTGCAGACAGACAGAGAGACAGACACGAGTATTTGCTCTCTCTCTCTTTCTATTTAATCTCAACCCTTCATAAAGCATCCACCCGTCCTGCAGCTCCTCATTATAGCCGCACTGTATTCAAGGTGTATTCAAGCGATAATTCACAACAATGTCCTGGTAAAGTACTGCGTAGTAGTCACAGCACCCCGGCTGTCCTTGTATTACCAGTGTCCACACACTTTCCGGACACACTTTTTCCACAGCTCCCAGAAGACGTGAAAGAAACCCTGGTGATTGCTTTTGTAGAAAATCCTCCAATAGGGTTGTCTCCAGCGACAGACCTCTAATCCCCATTCTCCCCTGTTAGATCAATCTGTTAGATATTTCCTTTCTAGGTATTTTTTTTAAACTTTTGTATAGAGATAAAAAAATATATATATATAAAAAAATCAGCTCATGGTCATTAAAGGCATTTATCGAAGGTTGAAATACATTCTGTTGAGTCTCCATTTCTGATACAGCCATTTTTTTTTTTGTTCCTTCCAGCTGTGTCGTGTGTGTTCGAGTGGCTCTTCAACAAGTTGCTGCGAGGTTTTGTCCTTTGTGTTGTGATGTGTGTGAGTCGGTGGGATTTCTAGTACATGTCATGAGTAGCATTGTATTGTCATAAATAGAACATATATTCTGTCATGAATAGAACATATATATTATGTCATAAAGAGTACATGTATTATGTATCATGTTATGAAGAGAACATGTATTATGTATTCTGTCATGAATAGAACATGTAAGCCATAACATACAAAGCATGCATGTGTCCACCCACCACCATTCTATCAGCCTGATTATCACTGACCCTCATGGTGAAACATAATCACTTCATCAGCAGGACATCCACCCCTCAAGAGTTACCATTACAGCACTGGAGACATTCAGACCTCTCATGCAGGCACTGCTTAATGCCTATGGATTAATATGCACACGTACATGACAGCAGTGTTAGCTTAACACTATTGGAAATAATGATACAACTCAACAGGACAGTGTCACAATTGAAACCCAAAAATGTTTCAACAATGTGACCAAATGTTCTAACAATTATAATCACAAACAACCAAAAGGTAATTATTCAGGTCAGGGGGGGCATCTTGTGTCACTATTGATTAATCAGTCACTTGTTGTTTTTGCCTGTTATGCACCTATTTGGAAGCCCACTGGGATTTCTGTTCCCAGTAGCCACATTGTAGAGTTCTATGTGAGGATTCTCTTTCAGCCTCATATACACCTGTCACATTAGCACTTCCACAGTCATTAACTCATTGAGTAGCCATCATTGCATGCATCCTATGGGAATCCCCCTTGTTCTGCACTTTGCAACAGACACAGTGAGTCAATGGGGGAAATAGAATCGTCTGCAAAACATTTAAGTGCAGTTGTACTAGGCCTGGTATGTGTGAAACAAAATCACTGAGGGGAAGTTCAATTACAAAACAATGTTGTTCCTTGTACACATACTTTATATTTTGAATATAAATATTATTATTATGGGTTTATAGTGCAAAGCTCAATGCTTTGATGCGACTGCATATATCATTTACCATCTTCACCATCTCTGTTTATTGTTTTTGCTTCTACGATCTTACCTGATACTACCTTTGAGGCTAATGGGAAGGTCATTAATTCAGATTCGACCTGATGATGAATTCAAATGACTGCTTTAGCATCACAGTCAAAAAAAGAGGAGCCAGACTGCGGATCTCACACTGCTTAAAAGCAAAGTAAGAGGTGAACAGAGAAGTTAAAAGTCAATGGAATAAATTACAAATCAAACTGACAGAGATAGGAATTGGCTTTAAGTGTGAAAAATTCTCTAAAATCCTTGTAAATACATAAGTAAGCAACATTAAACATACTTTAGTGCCAATTAGTCAGAGTTAAACTCAAGTTATACTGTGGTGAGGATTCATTATTTATCATCATGAGCCCTCTGTATTATTTTGTTTAAAGAATAAACGATATTTCACTTTTATTTGAAATTACAAAAAAACTTGCTGTTGAAAAAATATGTCTTCACACGTATTAGTCATGTTATGCTAAATATTTAGCTTACATTGTAAACTAAAAAAGGAACCAAAGAGATTCTGTCTTTTATTGCTATTTTTGCTTCACAAATAACTCACATGACTAGTCAATGATCCGAGTTAGGGATGTTTTCATTTTCTCCCCAAATGCAGTAACATTATCAGTATATTTAGTGTTGCAAGTGAATTCTCATTTATATCAGCTCCCTTCTGTATGAGAGTGTCGAGTGATTCCCTCTTACACAGATCAATAGCTCTGACATGAAATATAGCTATCTCGATTCTTTTGACAAAAGACGAGGAAGCCTTGGGCCAAACCGACTCAACCACATTTTACTCCGCTAAGCAGAGGATCTCTCATGATGAAATTTTGGGGCAGTGATAGAACAATCCTGCCAATGTGAAGGTCAGCTTTAATATAGGCCGCGCTACTTTCACCTCACATCTTCAGCTATAGAGGTCTGAACTGTGCGAGAGGATAAATCTCTTTGCCGAGCCCTCCATAAATTCCTCTGTTGCACTTTAGTTACCTTTTTAGGAGTGCGCTCTAATATTTCATTATTTTGGCTTCTACATTTAAACTTGTACAGACCCTTGTTCTGAACCCTCATCAGAATCACAAAACTGTCTGAACCTTAAAATATGATCATGGCTGAAATCTGCCAACATCCCATAAAAAAGTATTGCAGATACAGAGCTTGGGGTATATTTATTGATTTCTTTTTAGAATTCAAGTAAGTATGGAATTCCATCAAAATCCTTTAACTTACTTTTCCTTATATAAAAGTACTTTATCTACAGTTTTTAACTCCACTTTCTTAGACAAGAGATGCGATTCAGATGCATTCTGTCTGACTTCCCTTTTAGCGTTCTCATCTTTGCGTCTTACTTGTGTTCCTCCTGGGCTCTGTTTTCAAACTCAGCTCCTTCTTGGGGCAGTGATACGGTTGTATTCGAATATGAAATAAGGGCCTACAGTAGAGACAGTGGTCTATCTGTTGTTGTACAACTATTCTTCTCTCCCACCACACACAGAGTTTGAATGATTTATTCACACAATAAATGAATTAATACTCACATGATCTACAGCAGTGCTCCACTGGCCCGTCAATAAGTGATCTGATCCACCAGATCATTTTGTACATCTGATGAATTTTATTTCCCACAACAGACTGACATCCTCATCATGGCAACAACATTCATAAAATCACTTCCTCTTTAACAACTTCTTTATGAAGTAAAAACAAAATGTTAGTTTGCTGCTGCAATGCTTTCTATAAAGATGAATAACAGTGCTTTTATTTTGAAAAGCTGCAAACTTGGGTCTTAAGATTGTATTGAACATACCCCGAAACGGCCGTATTGCATATACATATTTATAGGTTTTGCACCTATAGTAACACCATGACTCATGTTTTTATATACAAGAAGGTTCATATTATTTTAATAAAAGATTTATATAAAGTGTCCTAAAAACTCATTCCTGGTTTACATATTTTGTCTATAAATCTCTTTTATCAGTACAGTTGATGCAAAGTAAAGTCCTCTTGATTTATAGCTCCCTTACAATTTCCCCCAACTTCACTCCTTAGTTTCCTCAAGTACACTGAGGCCCACTGAGGGATTTAATCCCTCCTGCATATCATGGGTTTATCCCAGGGTATTCGCTCAGTCAGTCATGCCTTGAAAATCTCCACAGAGGAGTGACCAGGAGACATAAGTATCATCCACACCTCCCCTTGCTCTTCTTAGTGTAAAAGTACAATGGCTCATAACCAAAATCCTCCCCAATTATACTGACTTAATCCCGTAAATTTAGACCTAATTTTAACCACAACACAGCACCAAACTCTAACCTTTAATCTGCAAGAAGAAGTGAGAACCGACTTTGCAAAACCCAGTTTGACTAAGTATGTTTTATTTGAACACACGCTGAAACACATAAATCCTTTGCACAGAGAAAAATACCTGAGGAGAAAATAATGAAGGGAAGAACAGCCCGTGAAGAGGTGAAGGAAAACGCCTGCCAGCAGCTCAAAAGGCCTGAGAAGATCAATAAAAACTGCTGATGGCTTAATGCACGTTTAGACAGATAAACAAGAGACGCATGTGTTTCTCATATTCAGTTCTTATCATTGCTCAATCTCTTTCTACCCCTTACGCACACACAAAAACACAAACACACACACAAACACACACACACACACACACACACACACACACACACACACACTCACACACACACTCTCAGACTCATGTAATGATGTAAGTGTGTTGAAACTGAACATGAAGGTCAAAGGGATGCTGGTAGAGCACATACAGCTGAAGTGACAGGAGGAATTTCTCCTTGTTTTATTTCTTCCTTTCATACACACAAATGTAAAAATACACACACACACACACACACACACACACACACACACACACACACACACACACACACAGTATGGCTGATGGATGCTGTTTGAGTTGGAGTGGAAATATCCCGTCGTTTTCTACTAAGCACTTTCTGTTCAGCTCTCAATGCCAAGAGTAATGGTCAGTGAAGAGCCCCACTGTTCTGTGTGTGTGTGCAAGTGTATGTGCGTGTGTGTGCAGATACGTCCATGTGTGTGTGTGCATGTGTCTGTGATAGAGAGAGGGAGACTCCCTGACTCCTAAATCTCTGTTGCATTTCACCCAGCCTTCACAGTCTAACTGGGTTCTTTATGCTTGACCACACATCTCTGCAGCGTCACACACTGAACCATTGCATATATGTGCTCTGCCAAAATGGATATGCCCGCCCGACCGGATGGCAGCTGGCCCAATGTAAAATCTCCCTTCCCACTTCATCCACTAAGTCTTGAACAACTAGTGAGCTGGCACTGGAAGGAAGCTGGTAAGCCTCACCTGTGAGACAGACAGAAGTCTTAAGCTCTAAAGATACCCCGTACTTCAGTGGAAGTGTTGTCTAGGGCTGTTTTTCATTGTATGTGTCCGGCAGGAAACTAGACCTATAGTAAGCAATCACAAGTTAGGCAATGGTCGGTAAAAACAACCGTTTACATTCATGTGATACATCCCAAGCACTCCCATCACCCCGTCAAATGTACGCCCCCAAAACACATGAAGTCACACTGACCGAAAAACAGCTAGAAGGCATTTTTTCTGTGACTCGCTCTCTAACCTCTGGCTATCGTCTCTGCTTCAGTGATGTAAGTCTCTTCAGTTTGTGAGGACTGTAGGTGTGGTGAGGTAATGAAATAATTGGTTGTGTTTTTTGCAGCTTTATTGCCTCAGACAACTTTATTTATGGATGGGTATCTGGACGTGAAAAGGATATCAACTAATGAAATAAAAACTGTTTCAGAAATATCTTACCAACCCCTTAAGCTTTGTGACAGCAACTGGACAAGGCCCTTTAAAGAAATGTGTTTTGCTCCAAGTAACTTAAACAATAACACCTCAGCAGACAGGCATCGAGTCTGAAGCAGCTGCTGGTTTGACTGGGTTTTCACAAACCACAGCTCACTTGACCGCAGTAAGAACCTCTGCTCGTCACTGTCATTCTCTTGTGACTTTTGCTGTTGTGTTGAAGCTTTTAGATTTGTATTGTGGCCTTTGCTGTCTTGTTGTGGCTTTTAAATTTGTGTTGTGCCTTTGGTTGTTTGGTTGTGGCTTTTGTAACGCATTGTTTTCCGTTAATGCGCTTGTTGCAGCAGACAGCAATGTTACATATTAATTGTGTGTAAACTACATACTTTGCTATGCAGGTGTTTTCTCAATGTGTTGCATGTGTTCAAAATGTAAAAAAAACACCACAACAAATAGAGGGATCTGCCCAGCCCCACCACACACACAGTGATTATCACCCTGAAGTCAGCAGTTTGCTGCGTCTTCCAGCACAGCAAGAGGTGCAACAGAGGTAGTGTGGGCCTGAAAGGTTTAGCAGCATCTTACGACACGAGTCAAAGCTTCCCACAGAGAGGCCTAGTCAGCCCTTCAGCCAGCCCTCTCTGCTTCACACTAAACTGACATCATAGGCCCCTGTAGTGCTGAACACGGGACAGGAGGAAGACGTAAACATGGCACGTGACAGCCAGCCTGACACAGAGCGCCACACCTAACTGTGGCTGAGCGACTGGGAGAGAAAGGCAGGAGCAGGGCCCCTTGTTTGTGTGTTTGTTGGCCTGTGCTTGTAAATATGCGTTTGTGCGTGCGTGTGTGTCTTGTTTACAGAGCTTTTCTGTCATATGTCTTCATCTCCACTTTCTATCCTCTCACTGTTCTTCAGCTCTGTGGCTAAGCCAGCATGAGGCAGAGACACACTGTACAGGTTTCATCCCTTGGCTTAGAGGTGAGTGTTTATATTCCTGTATGTGTGTCGGTGTGTGGTTGTGTTTGTGTGTGTGTGTGTGTGTGTAAGGGAAAAAGAATGAGAGAGTGAGAGGGAATGATTATGTGTGTTAAACAGAATGTGTTGCCCTGACAATTTGAGGAAGATATTGTGCATTTGTGCCATTAAAATTGCTGTGTGAGTGTGTGTGTGTGTGTTTACCTCTGCAGTCTGATCCCAAGCTTATACTCTAGTGACTGGCAGCCACCGCCATTCAGATACTCTCTCCTTGGGGCATAATGCATAGAAAAAGCAGGCTTAGGGGCACATCAATTCCACAGGCTTAAACGAACGACGGGTGGTGTGTGCGAGTGTGTTTGTGTGAGTGTGTTTTCCAGGTGCGTTCCTTACAGTGCTCCTGTTTGGATGTGTGTGTGGTGGTGGGGTCTTGAGGGTCCTTGTCACATGTATAATTCTGCCGTAATGAGCGTATTGAACAAAACGTCAAATAATAACAGAGGGATTTAAGGGGATTGGAGCCTTCATTAAAAATTCGTATAGTTTCCCCACATCTGACAACTGAGACAAAGTGTTAACTACAAATTGATTTTTTCACATCCCCCAATAAATATCACAGATTTATGAATAAATGTGATAATGACATCAGATGGAATGTGCTTTATTTAACTGGTAGTTGGTCTCTTAAGACAAATCCTTTGACAGCAATTATTAAAGGAGGGTTTATACTTCACAGAGATGAGAAATGTCTCTGTTCTTTGTAAATTCCTTCTTTTCCATTAGCGTAAGCAGAACATGAAGTATGTAGTATTAATATTCAAGAGTTGCTGTTCACACCAGGGAGAGAAAAATGAAATGATATTTGAGAGGCTTCTCTTGGTTTTGAGATTTTCTTTTCCAATCGCCCTTGCAATGTCTTTTCCAATGCTGCCTGTGAGACTTTTGACAAAAGAAGAAAAACATACAGGTGAAAAAATGCCAAGACATCAGAGTTGATATGTGTGAAACATTTCACCTTTCGGGTGAAAAAAATATGCCTGTATTCAAAATAATAGAGTTGTGCGACGGAACTTTTAATTCAGTTATTTTGTTTGACAAAAAAAACGTTTCATCTTCTCCACGTGCTTAGATTTATATAACTCCCCCTTTGTGCTATTTGTGTGTGTTGTGGTACATGGTGGCTTGCCATAGGATGCATGTGTGATTATGTGTGGATGCATATGTGAATATACAGTATGTGTGGGTGCCTGTGAACTGTTCATAAGCAATAGTGAGTGTAGTGTGGTGGTGCTGATGATTTAAAGGCTGGGAAGGAACCATCCCAGTAGGTTATACCAGTGTTGCACTGACCATCAGCCAGACCAGCACAAATCGCTGCTGAATCGTCAGGCTGGTGGGCCGTCAAAAAATCCATCAAGCTTTTACCAGCACTGTTTGCCTCTTTACTGGCCTCTCTGTGCGCCTGTCATTTGGCGTGCACATGAAAGCATGCTGCACGCCTGTTGTGGGACTGTACAGTATACATGAGTAATCAATCAATGAAACTAGACCCCTCCACTGCCTGTTATGTTTCTGTTCGAGTATGCTGTTTAATCGCCTATATTACACGCAGAGTTTATATACTTTCCCACTACGTCGCAGCTAAATCACGTATTACATGCGATGAGATTAGTTCCCCTAACTCGCTCTTACTGAATTTAAATTCCACAAAGCATTCATTTTGAAGAACATCATCATTATTTCATTTCCCCCAGAAAGTGAACAACACAATTTCGTTTGATTACAAGCCGTGCACTCATGCATTATAAACGACGGAATCATTTCATTACATTTCAAGCCATTGCAAGGGAACTGCACATGCTAAATTAGTATTCATAAATCCATATTTCTTGTTTGATGATAATTTCTTATTTCGCCAGATTAAACAGCATATTTTGGATAAAGGCCTCCATAAAGCATTCAGAGTGACTGGCAGGGGAGAAAAGACAGAGGAGCAATGGTGAGGTTCCAAAGAAGAGCATTTTAAGATATTTGGTGTATGAACTCATTCTTTTGGTTTCTCAGGAAATTGAATTACACACAGGACAGCCGTTGCCTAAATATGTGTGTGCATCTCGGGGCAGCAAAATTGTGTGTGAGCACTGAGCCCTCTTCCCTCAGCATCCGGCGAGCAGACAGCAGACAGAGCTCTGTCCAGAACGGCAGTCATGATGTCGGTTCCCCGCGAATGATCAAAGAGCTCTGTGGCTGTGTGCCCCAACCACCAGGGGATTTACTGTCCCCATGATGAGTGGGGAGAGAGAATTAAGAGGACAGGCTGGAGAGAAGAAAGGGGGTGAGACTGAAGAGAACGAGAGGAAGCAACAGACTGGGACTGTGCAGAAATGAAAGGGGAATCGGCGAAACTGAAAGCAGAATGGCTAAGCATGGCTGAAGGACGCGAGAACCAAAGAATGGGAGATGAGAAATGGATGGAGAAAAAAGGAACTGAACGAGACAGAGACGAAGAAGGGAAGGGGGCAGACGGAAGGGAGAGGAAGGCGCCATTAAAGTGAAAATGAATGGAGAGCTAAAAACCTCAGGGCTCTGAAGAAATGATTGCAACTCATGCACCGCTCCTCATCTTCCCTCTCTCCACATTGAACCCCTGTTCCAACAACAGAGAGCAGTTGGTTGACCATGGGGAGGCCGGAAAGAAGTGGTCCAAACAAGAGCGGTAGCTGAAGACCTGAGGCCTCAATGAGTTATCGGATCCTCTTCTCTTTGTCTACCCATCGCTTGACTCACTGGCTTTCTTTCTTTCAATCCTTGCCGACTCATCCATCTATTATTCTTCCTTACAGGGTTTCTGTCACATTTCATCTCTCCGCGAAATTTGGTGTTTCAGCAAAATCCTAATTATTAAGCAATAGCAACGAAAACATCAGCAGCACCAGAGTTAAATCTTCATGTTGTGTTAAATTAATCCCGAGCAGAGTGTCTGTTTGTCCGCAATCTTATTACCAGCTGTGTCATCATCAAGGAGTTGAAGGACGAGAACAAGTTTGTGCAAGACTGATACACAGATACTCAACTTATTGAGCTGCCTCTCTTTATAGAATTGCTTTACCAGTCACCAGGTATTGAAAAGTTAATCCAGTGCTTCTGTAAGACTTAACCTACTAAACACTCCCCATCCACATCTCCCTTCCTCCACTATGTGAATATTTCAGATTGCAGCTGCTAAACCTGTTACAGTTATGGTATGATAGAGCAGGAGATAAGAGTTCAAAGTTGCAAAGGAGCAAATGCCTGTTTGCCATTTGTCACTTGAACTCCTGCGGCAACCGTTGCCAAACCAAAATAAATACTTTTATTTGTTTGCCATTTCTGTGTGGGCCTCGATTTTTGGTTCCTCTATAACAGGGGTGTCCAAACTTTAAATCCCGAGGGCCACATGCAGAAAAAAATACGAAGGTCTGGGCCACTCACGCTGCCACGCTCCCTGCCCTGAGCGACGTGATTGAGGCTCACTTTTATTACTTCACCAAACAATAAATAAAATGTCAAATCAAACAAGATCAAACACGGTATATCCGTTATTTTGTCCTAGTAGCTTGTTTGCTACAATCCAATAGCTCCAATAGTTGTGAACCAACGAAGAGGAGAATCTCCTCCTACTGCAAGCTTCACATGTGAAAGGCAAACTCTGGAGAAACTCCAAACCCAATTGTACAGACATTCTCCAGACTCCTTATCTGAGTTAGCGTCACATACATAGAAAGATGGTCACTCATTCACACATTCAGAACTACAGACATTGTAGATCTGTCTAACCTGCTTGTCCATGGACTGTGGGAAAAACCAAAGTAGGCACTGTGAGCCCACAGATATAACAACCCTGTCTTTTTTCACATGGAGAATATTCACTGCTGTTCACTTCAAACTAACACGATTCTCTCCCAACAATATTCATGTAACAGTATGCATGTCTCCGGGGTCCCTCTGTAGTCCCCAGCACCTCCATATGCGACCTGTCACACACATCATAAGCATAATCAGAGGGCTTAAAGCAACAAAACACCCACATCCCCACACCCACTGCACCTTCTAGCAGTGTGACATATTACTATGTGCAAAGTGAAACATTGCCTTCTAGAATACAACACTTGTATGTCAGCATACGCACATGGGAATTTGTCAACATGACACTCACACATATCTGTACACATGCAATTTCTGGGGTAACATGGCAGCTAAACCTAAAATGATGTGAAGACGTCTGCTTCATGCACCGGTGGTGTCGTCGCTTTATGAATATTTACTTAATATATTAGCATATACCATCCGACTGAGTGGGAACCAGTGGAACAGGAGGGATTTTTCAAGAGAAGGAATAACATTTATTTTCATCCAATTTTGCCACGGAGTGAGATCGGCTTTCATTGGAATGGTTTGACCTTGCGGTGTAAATGCTTAACATCCCAAGAATGAAATTGGCACTCCGAAAATGGATTTGGCCTGATGTGCAAAGGCTTAAAACAAGTGCCAGCTCTGTAGTATTTAAGAGGGTACAGGCGGAGAGACACTGTATGGGTTGTGTGTGCGGGCATATGTTTCACTCCACACAAACCTGTTTCCTTCCCAGCTAAATATTTATAACAGAGAAAGACAAAGTGTAAGTCAGACACACACTCACACAGAGAGATAGACATGGGGGAGAGAAAGTGAGTGTAAGCGAGAGGGAGAGCAAGACCGAGAGAGAAGAAGCAGGATGATTATTATTTAATGTCCGACTTGGCAGAGAGCTGTCAGAAACCAGGAGGGCAGGGGCTTGCCAGGGACTGACGGAACAAAATCACCATTCGTCTTCTTCTCTTCAAGACATGGACAGGCTTAATGAATTAGGATCCAGCTCCAGCCTCCTCCCACGCTTGTCCAGGTTGTGATGTGCAGGCTTCATATTTGTTGGTTTTAAGACAAAAAAACTGCAACAGCAGGCAGCACGGCATTAAATCAACACAAAGGGCACCATTCAGTCTTTTAGAGCCCCATTACCTGGACTAATCTCTCTATAAAGAGTTTTTTTTCTGACTTTTTCAGGTGTGAACACACACACACACACGCACACCTCCTGTGATAACTCTACTTACATTCCAAACAATAGCTGCAAAAGGCAAATTAGCAAACAATACGCTGTGCTGAGTGATGAAAACAGCACAAGGAGGGCTAATGCATCTCAGGCCGGCCACATTCAAGCCTCCACTCTTATCTTCCACTAACACGCTATCAGACAAATTAGCAACGGGGTCCACTTAAGTGTGTGTGTGTGGGTGGGTGTGTGTGTGTGTGTGTGTGTGTGGGTGTGTTTGCATTTAGCGTGGTCTACTTATCGTCGGCCTCCTCTCCTGATGTTATTTATGGATGTTTAAATGATCTCAGACACCTCTCATTTGTTTAGACAGCTCCAATTGGCTTTCTGTCTGAAGCAGGAGCAGTGGGGCAGGAGCATGGAGACGTGGTGAGAGAGAGGGGGGAGATACAGGGGGAGGTAAGAGACAAACGGGGGGGGGGCATGAGGGATGGTTGAAAACAGTGTACGGGGAGGGGGGAGGGAAGAGTATGGAACAGAGTGAGACGACTGGTGGAGGGGTGGACAGATAAAATCAAGATAAGGGGAGGAGGGTGAGGAGAGGCAAAGACAGAAGAGTTTAGGAATGAGGATGTGCCGGAGTAAGAGGGAGGCAGGGTGAAGAGGAGCAGTCAGGGCAGCAGGTGAGAGGAGAGTCGGACCTGGGTTATTTTTGGTTTGTCCCACTGAACAATAACTTACATTTCAGTATCTGATTTTTTTAGAATCAGCTGTATTTGTCGTTCATGTTTAAACATAGCAGGAAGTGTAATTGCACTCAGTTTACTTACACAGATAGAAATACAATTAACAACAGACTACAAGAAACTAGCTAATTAAGTATGGAGAATTAATGTACAGTATGTTTACACCAGGTAGACAAATTTCATGACAGTAGTGCATTTGTAAAATGTACAATATATACAGGCCGCATAGATCTATAGCGTCAGAAATATGTAGGCGTAAACCTGAATTGATTCCACAACAGTATAATCAATAATTGGGATTTGTGCTGGATGACTCAGGTATATTGACCTAACACTAGACTGGTGAAGTGCTCTTCAGAGTGATGGCCTTTGGGAAGAAGCTGCTTTTGTGTCTGGTTGTCGTACAATGCCATGCTCTGTAGCGCCTACAAGAGGGGAGAAGTTGGCACAGGTTGTGTCCAGGGTGAGACGGGTCTGCTGTGATGTTTCCTGTCGGTGACCTGGCTCTGGACGTGGATAAGTGCTGGATGGAGGGCAGGTTGGCTACAAATCTCTGCAGTCCTGGCAGTCCGGTGGAGTCTGTTCCTGTTCTGTTTGATGGCCGAACCAAACCAGACAGTGATGGAAGTGCAGAGCCCAGACTAGATTATTGTAGAGTAACCAGGAAGTATATCCTCTGCCCGGCAGAGTGTGGGGCAGAGGAGTGTGTCTTTGTTGGACGTCCACTTGAGGTACTCCTGGGAGTATATGGATCCCAGAAACCTGAAGAACTGCACAGCAGGCTCCTCCTGAAGTCCACTGTCATCTCCAGAGTTTTGAGAGTGTTCAGTGTTTGCCATTAATGACTCATAGCTTAACGTGATGAGAAGCCATTGTCACAGATTCCATTAACGTTCGACTTGAGTGATCCAATCACAAGTGGTCAGGGCTAAGTACAGGAAATGCATTTTTCCATGCATCCTGTGATCTGATCACTCAGACCCAAATTCAGAGATGTTCAAGGAGGTGGTGTGAACTTAATTAGGTCCTGAAGGAACACCATTTGCTGCAGTTTCACAATGAATCAAAAGTGGTTGTTATGCTTCTTAATGCTCGTACCTTGATTTGTTTGGGTTCACAATATCCACACTGACCATGAACACATTGACAGGTATTTTTATATCTGCAATTTTCTTTTCCACAGCAGATCTGTACGGTATATATATCATGCAATATTCTAAAAGTGAAAAAGAGGCTTTGAAATGCATGATTGAAAGTTAAGAAGCATAATGTTTTGATTGGCTAAAAAAAGATCCAATCCCTGGAATAGTAATTATTTGTTTGAGCTTTTCCTACTAAAAAACCGCAGCACTTTTTGCAGTGGTCCTCCATCATATGTTCATTGTTTCAAATGTGTCACTGTTTGTCCAGTGCTTGTTTCACAGGTTCTAAACCATATCAATTATTATCTGACAACTGCTGCACGCAGGTTGGAGACAAAAAGTCCATTGAAAATTGAGTTTTGAAAGGGTGAATCTTTATATTGAAACATTACCTATGTACACCTTGGGCCTTAGTGCCGTCTGTTACATAAACATAAATTACGTTAACATGTGTAGTTCCATATAGAGAAGTGAAGTGAGATTCAATAAGTGGTCACAGTAGAAAAATTCTGGATGCATTTTATTGCATTATGAACAGACAAATTTAGTGACCTACTTGTGATCCGATCTCTGAGGATAGATGTTAATAGTGTGTCTGAACAGGGCCTTAGATGACTAGATTGATACCCCTCTCATATCTGAACATTAAATGTTAAATAAGGCCATGGTTGAAACTTTTTGTCTATCAATAACACACAATGACAAAGTAATATCACATTTGTAGACATTTTAGTCAATTTATCGTAACTCTTATTTACAACAGAGATTAGATCCATAATACAGTACTTTGCCGAAGCTCTTTTAGCAGCATTTACAATCTCAAGTCTCGGGTAAGTCTCTACAGGCTTGACAAGCCTGGATTTATGCAGTTCATCTCATTCTCGCTGGCAGATCCTCTCAAACTCCTTCAGAGTGAATGGGAAATGTCGGTGAACTGACCTCTTCAGGTCTCTCCACAGATGTTTGCCCTTTTCCTCAATTCTGACCAGTGTCCCGCTGAGAAACTCCCCCACAGCATGTTACTGCCATCACCATGGCTCACTGTATGGATGGTGTTAGCCAGGTGAGGAGCTCTGTCAGCAGTTGTGCCCAAAGGGTTCTTTTTTTGTGGGCGGCTGTGCCTCAGGGTGTAAGTGGGTTGTTCATGGAAAGGGGGGATAGGTAGTTTTATCCCTAAATCTGCCAGTTCCACATGTCTCGATGACACCAAAGCCCAGATTGCTTCTGATGGTTCTGTAGGAGTGATCTAGGAATGCTCTATATATAGAGGCGCTGAATGGATTTGTGTGTGAATGGGTGAATGTGACTCACAGCGGGGAGCGATCTGGGTGGTCGTTATAGAAGAGCATGATACAAATGCAGTCCATTTACAATTTTTTTGTCCCATCAGACCTTGGAATCTTTTGTCTCATGCTCTTAGAGTCCGTTAAATGTGGTATATGCCCTATACTTAAAGTGATGTCCATGTTGCCACTTAACCATAAAGACATGATTGACACAGTGCAGCTGAGGAAACCCCCACCCCCCACATTAAGTACAATAAGACATGAATGTGAATTTCCCAGGATGGCAATCTGCTGCTTTCCTTCCTCGTTCTGCATTTCTGCATGTTAACGATTTAGTTGGGAAATATATGCTGGTAGTTAAGGTGCGGGGCAGCTGTGGTTTAGGAGGCAAAGTGGGTCGTCCAATAATCAGAAGGTTGGTGATTCGATCGCGGACTCCCCCTTTCCGTGCCCTTGAACAAGGTGCTGAAACCCAATTGCTGTGCTCACAGTGTACGAGTGATAAAAGAGAAAGTGCTGCACATAAATGCACTGTATGAATGTGAATGGGTGAAAGGAAATGACCATTTACATTTCCCAGTATTGACATGTGAGAGTTGTGTCGCTTTAAAAACATGTCCATAATAAAAAATCTTCCCCTATAGCTCGATTAAATTACATTAATATTATTTTTTTTCTTAAAGACTGAAAGCACACCTGCACGCTCATGTTTGTGGAGTCGTGACATCAGACTGGTTGGATGGTATGGAGCAAGGCGTGCATCCTTTGGTGAAACCAACCTGCCAAGTACTTGGCCCTGGAGCACTGCTTATCAGAGTGGGCGATGTTGTTCCTTTGTATTTGTTTTTTTTATGTCTATATGTGTTTACAAGTCAGATATTGTATTCATAGATATCTTTGTATTTACTATCACTGCAAACAGGGCATCATCCTGCTGTTGCCATATGGTCGCCTGGTAAATGTCATACAGTATCCCAAAAAACTCTGAGCTGCAAATGGACTCACAAGGTGTGATCTGAAATCAAAGCTTCCATGTCACAGGGGTTGTTAAGAAAGACCTCGCAGCGTATGTGCAGTCACGTCTCTGGGTTCGCATGCATGCAGGTACATCTATGTCTGTCAAGTACATGTTTAAAATGTGTGTGTGTGAGTACAAGTGTGTGATTACATTTGTGTTTGTGTTGCTCAGCGAAGAATCAAAGCATACAAACCCGGAGTGAGAGAAGCCTTGTTTGTCTGATTAGGCCCCTCCAGGGAATTCAGCGGAGCTAGTGCGACGGAGGGCAATCTGTACTGCGGTTGTTTAAACACAAACCCCGCACGCGCGCACGCTCACACACACACAAACCAAAGATTGGAAATAATCAGACGTGGACACAACTGCAGACATACATCCTCACACACACACGCTCAATTAAATTTGAATGTTTATGGTGTCATTTCTTCTTTATCGTGCTATGGTAGTATGGTCTCTGGGCAGACAGTGTTAATTGCCACAGAGTCTGGCTGCGGTGGTGGCTGTTTGTGTTTGTTGTTCCTGACAAGTTTGGGTTGCCGAGCTATGTAAACAATGTTGTAAACACGGGGTCAGTTCACAGGGCGCGCGCAGCCTGGAGTCTTTCAGCAGCAGATTCTCAAGGAAATGGA
This sequence comes from Platichthys flesus, assembly GCF_949316205.1. Taxonomy (NCBI): domain Eukaryota; kingdom Metazoa; phylum Chordata; class Actinopteri; order Pleuronectiformes; family Pleuronectidae; genus Platichthys; species Platichthys flesus. The sequence goes on from NC_084949.1 coordinate 6,748,543, forward strand.
AATGAGGTAGACCGTAGAGTGAGGCTGCTTTGAAGAGTCACGTACCCATGCACATTACGATTCACACATGCAGAACATGACATATAAACAAGACGATGATGAGAATAAAGTCCACGCGTTATAGTCAGGCTGCGAAATAAGAACCAACCAAGCACAATGCTGGAAAGATACAGAACATGCGGCTTCCCATTGATAATATGCAGCACAACACACAGCACTCTCCAGTGGTGTGTCCAATGGAGTTTCATTTAATGAAGACACATGTTATTTCGACTGAATTCAACCATGTGTGGAGTTCTATAGTCAGTGCATTTCCCAAGGTCACTGAAAATTCCTTTAAAGACGCGTCTCCTGGTGAGAGGAAACCGGAGCATTGGCTATACGTTCACTTAGCACACCGACACGCACTTCACAGGACCACTCCTGTACCATTAGACATTACTGGTTACAGTAGAAGGTTGTTTTTAATTATCCAACACTTTATAGAATCTGGAGGGATGAGCCGAATATAGACCAAACTTCACCCTGCTGCGTGTTGAAACATTATCAGCCACTGATGTGGATTATATTTAAGTGAGCTCCGAGCGGATAATCCCAGGGCTACTTACCAGTGATTAAGCTTTGGGCTGCTCTGTTCCTTGAATTTCTCCTTTTACGGCCCAACAGTGATAATACGGTTCATTTTACTGCTCTAAGAACAAGAAGCCACAGTTTTGATACATCACTGTTGTTCATCCAGGTATAAAATTTAAAAAAAGTGCAATATTTACTGTACATATTTCAAGTATGAGACAGAGAAAATCATCTAATTAAGAAAATATATTCGATTGACGATATCAAATCTTGTCACTGTTGGTTTGATAAAGAGTCAGAATTGCTGCAATCGTCGAACATACAGATGATCATAACAAAAACTGTTCTTGCTATTATAAATTCATTCAAGATTTAAAACAATATATTTTATAAAGCTTTGTTAAGACATATTTTGTAACTAAAGGAGATACCAATTTTTCTTTTTTATCATCTCACAACATCTATTAACGTCATTAAATTAACTGCGATATTAACATACTGTTCAGAAATATGTAGTGTTCAAATTTATTTAATTTTTTTAATTGCTCCTAAGCAACATAAAAACACAGCAGTGAAACACACTGCAGCACTTGGTGATGCTGCTTTACACCTCTTTGATTAAATTGCCTCTTCTTTTTTTCTTTCTGCATCTGACTGCAACCGCAAAGCTCAGTGGAAGCACCGACCTATTTCCTGCAACTAGCTACAAATCAAATCTGGACCAGACGGGTAATATATGAACAGGGATATTTCACCACTGATGAAACACACATGCTACACACACAGTCACACACATCAAAGGAGATACAGCCTCCTTGTCCTCCTGTTTTTTTGGTTGGTTGAGCTGTGACACTTTTCAAAAGCAGCAAAGCTGTTGAGAACAGATTCCCTGTTGGCCATTTTTGTCTTCATGTGATCATTTCGTTGTTCTGGTTAATTAACTGTCTGTGATGATTGTTTGTGCAGAGGCGAAGTGGTCAAAGGGGGTGTCATAGGCTTTCACAGTGACCCAACTTGTGGCTGGCTAGGTTTATTAACTAGCTGTCAAAAATAATGTACAATACTTTAAATTTCTGATTTCTTCAGAAAGAAACCCCAAACATACTGAAAGGGATAGTTCACAGAAAGATACAAATTCACCCATTATCTACTTACCACTATGCCGATGGAGGGGTGGGTGAAGTTAATGCTAATTGAAGTAAATGGGGGACCGCTTCTTCAAACTGCCCCCCCCCCCCGAAAAAACTGAAAATGCCTCCATACTGGTGTCGTGGTGTCATCCATGAGAACAGACATTCAAATTCTACTCCAGACGTTGTCATTTATATTGTGTTTTAAAGCCTAAATGTCTGACACCTTCAAAGATTCATGTGTTTCGCGGAAATGAATGGCCTTGTGGTTAAGAGTCCCAGATAGATGAAGTAACACATTGTTACTTCCCCACTTGGTGCACCTGCTGCCTCCGTACTTGGTTTGAACAATTTGTATTTCTTCTTTTTCAATTACAAAAAGTTATCAGTGTGATCTTGTTTATTTCATTAAATGAACTTAATGAGGCTTGGGGTTGTTTAGGAAGACCACACATGCTGCCCTTTGGATCTTTCTCTCTGCCCCCCATTGAGCCCATCTTTGTAATGTTATTCCACATTTCTTATTACACTTCTTTATTGCTTTTTGGACATTGTTTTAGAGACTTTAAACAAATACAAGTCAGGCATTGCATCTAATTTACTTGGACAGGATTTTATGATTTCATCTCGGGGCTGCTGCAGTGTCTAACTCAAAGGAATACTCCCTTCTCTCACCTACAACTGCAGAAACCACATCAAAGAAACACCAGCAGAGCTGTGCACTAATTATTAATACAATAAGACAGGTTTAAAATTCATGCATATCTGGAGCAGTGACCCCTGCCGACATGTAGATTTGTCTTTGTGATTTATCTGCTGTGACTACAGCTCGGGAAAGCAATAAGCGGCACAGTTAAAAAAGTAAGAGGGGATTTATCTGTACCGGTGGTGAGCTGGTCGATGATAAATGGGTTAAACAGATGCTTTCCTTTGAAGGTAAATGGATAAAAACTAGGGGAAGTGTGTAACTAGGTCAAAGTGGAAAAGGACTTTGCTTCATGCTAAGAATGCTTTAAAAAGAGGAAGAACTGGGATAATTCTAAATCCACGATACAGCTATAAGGGCATCATGCAAAGAAATTTAAATAGTGAATGAATTCACACAAAGTGTGCTTATATCGTTAGTTTTGACTCTCTATTTACGTAATTAATTTGACTTTAGTAAACATATGTACACATACATGGCAAATTAAGCTTGTTCTGATTCAAATGTAAAGGAGGTGATTACAGAGAAGAGAAAAGGGTTACAATAACGTACCATAACTGTCTTAAAGCTTTTGCAGACATAAATATGAATGTGTTAAATCATGATCCAGGCTTATTTTGATTAATGTTTCTTGTTTATACCACTGTATAAAATGACAGACAACTCATCTCCAATTCCTTCCACATCCAGAAATGAAGCCAAAATATCCAGGATAGGAACACTGCCATCTTGTGCATTTGGAGCCAGAGCCGTGGTATCAACGTCCCACGCATACTTGCACTCAACCATGTGCAAGTCAGCATCAAATGTCAATCATGACCCAGTTTATTTTTAGTAACTCCACAACCAACTAATCATAACCAACCTTACCAGAAAAAAATGACAGAAACCACTTTTGATAGAAATGTATTTGATGTGTATTTTGACCTTTTAGTTAGGTGCATGTCCCATCTGCTATCTGTGAGGAGGCAGAGTCGATGACCTTGACTGCAGCCCTCCACCAGGCTGCAATCGAGACACTTCAGCCTTACATTTTTGGTAGCTGTCACGTTGTCCATCTTTATTTACAGTCTTTACATGATCTGTAACGTGGGGATTGAGAATGCAGCAGTCTACTGGTGACCATTACACCCTTCAATACTGTAAAATACAAAATGCAATGCATATGAAAACGCAGAAGGTAAATAAGCAGATTTGTCCAACTGTAGACAGGGTAGATGGAACAGATGAAGGACGAAAATTCGGGGACCGCCATCCTGCCCTGACCCACCCCACTGCTTCAGCAATCAATCCTGCTGTAATTACCAACAACAGCATTCGTCAGAGATCTGTATCTTATCTGACTGGACCATTTGATAATAGGGTTTATCGGTGGAAATGGCTGGTGAGATCTTTACCACGTCAAGGATATACAAGGGTACTTGAGGTCAGGGCTCCACAGGAACAGTAGCTTATCAGATGAACCACTGTTAGATGGAAGGACAAGAAGTACGGACAATGTTTTTATAGTGAGGGGAAATGCTCTACCTGCCGCACTACACCAACATAAACAGACTATTACTTAAAGACATAGGATAGGGTGATTCACGAAAATAAAATGCATTCAAAATGCAAGAACTGAGAATCCAAAAAGTGTGTTGACTATAACATATCTGTGCCATATAAAACTTTTGGTTTTTAAATTGTTGTTATATCAGTATTACCATACAAAGGAATACAAATATTTAACGTTAATGATGTTAAACTCTTATTATCCTGCCACAGAAGATGGAGATCATTGAAGATGGATCTGTCAAGAAAACAACAAAACCTCACACAGGAGACCAATTCCTATTAATTATGACCACAATTGCTCCACAGTCAATAGTAAGTTATGTGAACGGGGTCACTCTCAGTAATGAGCTTGCAGATAAACACAGGACTCTGCAGATCCTCTGGAACACAGAGCTTTATTGCGTCATAGCTTCCTTCAGCTCATTGTTTTGGTTTTCTGGTTCCGAAGGTCTTCATACCTTTTACAGAACCCAAACCACAATTTGTCCCTAACCTGAACCTAGAAGACTTTGTGCCAAGACCTGATCAAGGCTTAACCAGTCGAATGTCAGATTGGACACTCAACAGATCAATCTCAGAGTCCATCAACTATCGTGTGACTACGGATTAGTCTCTAAGGGCAAAGGCTTACATTTTGGGGGCATCCAAGGTAGACAAAAACATCTAGGCCAAGACTCTGGAGTGTCCTCTGTTGCCAGTACATTGTTTACATTCCGATGCCTTTCGCTCATCACACCACTCCAACCATTTATTCACACAAATCTCTACATTGGTACTTTCTGTGGGTGTTTTCAGGTCCAAATGTTATCTATCAGATAAATCAAACAGCAGATAGACAATGCACTTCGGTCCATGTGTTCCACCTCTTTTGCTCTACAGAGACTGTTTACCTGCAGGCAACTTAAGCCTGCTCAAATATAATTGGTCAAACTAGAAACAGAAAGCAGAAGGCTTATGCCCCAAAAATCGTGTCCCTCACCTACAGATTCTGCATAGCCACATGCAGAAACTGTTTAAAGAGATTAAGCACTGACAAACTATATTGACCTGCCGACAGAGAGTCAACTCAGAAAATGCTTCATGGGTCTTTCTGAAGGGCAGTTACAGATAGATTTTGACTTGTTGCCCATCTGGCAGTGATGTTGGATAATGTTCCAGAGAGGCAGCTTCTTTTTAAGACTCACTCCGTTCACTGGCACATCCTTGTACTTTGGTTTCTTCTTTTTTTTGTGATAGTCTGTCTTCATTTATGGTCTGTGGTCAAGTAAAATGACCTGCAAAGGGTTCTAAATATAGGACAAGACTGGATTCAGTCGGTACTCTTCATATACTCAAAGGCCACAAGACAAACATTTTACTGGTGTAATACAATCTAATAAAACTGCTCTGCCTTCTATTTTTCAGTGATTATACATTTTCATATTGTTTATTGACACTGTCAGAAAGGTGATAATTAAACTTTGTTTACTGCTGAGGTCGTAGTGGGTGGAGGTGGAGTGAATTATTCTGAAAGGGGGTTTCTAAAATCCCTCAAATGTAAATGAGGTGGATAACATTTCTGACAGTCAACAAAAACTGCAAATGAAAACTTGATCAAAATAAAACTGCTTGCAGAGCTTTTGAATTTGATAAAATAATAATTTACTGCTGTACCTAAAGTGTTTACTGCTTGCTCCATGGCCCTTTTAACATGTTTTTTCAATTAGGGGAACGCATTATGTTTGGTGAATGCAGCATTAGGCATGTGAACCATCCAGTCAATCCATCCATTCCTTATTTATATCCTCTCATGTTGTAGGCATTCCAGACTATCCCAGCATGTACTGGTATTACGTACAGAAAGCAAAGACAAACACATGCAAAGCTAGAAGCTGATCAGACAAGATTAGTTATATCGGTGTCCATGCAAACAATGTTAACTTCCTGTAGCACTGCTCCACCCCTATAGCCTTACAATGAAAGAAGTGGTAAAATGTTAGATTGGTCCCATCTGAATATACAAATATCAGTCAGAACAATAATTAACACTAAACAATCTTAATGGGACTTTGCTGTTCTACCTGAAATAACGTGTGTGGCCCTGTAACAAACAATTCAAAATAAAATAATAAAACAGAATTCATTTCAATGTTGTTAAAGACAGGATGAGATCCATCAGTTATCTACACCACTTATCATCTAAGGATCACAGGGGTGCTGGAGCCACTCCCAGCTGCAATGGGCAAGAGCCAGGGTACACACAACAATTCACATTCACACATACAGTCAATTTTGTGATTTTTTTCTGTTTTCTGTTTCCTGTTTTATTTTTGTAGGCCCTGCTCCTTGTGTGTGTTCTTCACTTCCTTCTGTGATTGTCTGCCCCAGTCCTCATGTGTTACACCTGTGTTCAATGGCTCCTGCTTCCCCTGTATGTGTATATAAGCCTCTGTGCTTCCATTTGTCCTGGTTGGATCATTGTCTAAGTTTGTCTAACTGTCTTGCTCTCCTGTCCTGCTCGCCTGTCCTGTTCTGTCCTGTCCTCCAGTGTTATTTGTATCCTGAGTCTCCTGTGTAAGCCTCCGAAGTTTTCTCCCTTGTATTTTTTTTTTTTCTCAGTTTTGATTTGTGAGATTCCTGCCTCAGTTATTTTTTCTGTGAAAGACTTCATTAAAAATACTCTTTAGTTAAACTCTGCATCCTGGGTCCATCTGCGTCACCTATCCTTGACAGGGAGGAAACCCACAACACAGAGGGCGTACATCCAAACTCCACACAGATGGGCCTTGTCCAAACCAGCCATTTGACCCTAACAACTGCACCACAGTGCTACCCAAGTATTTCCTTTTTTGTCAGTCTTATTTTCAACACTTTGCAACACAAGAACAACTTGAGAAAGTACAGTTTTAGGTACAAAAGGTACAATGACGTTTCTGTGACACAGTGACGTCTGTGCTCTGTCTTTGAGTGTTGACTTGCATTGATGTATTGGCACTGAAGGTTATTCAGTTCATTCAGGGGTAACATTCATTGCACTTACAATGACTCAAGCTTTTCAGTCTTTGAGTCTGCTGCAGTTGCACTCATAGGCCTTTTATTCCAGTCAACTCCACAAACAAATCCAGCACATCACAATGGAACAGTGGCAGTATGTATTTGTAGCTCAGTCTTTGCCAAAATTACAAGATGGACTGTAACGTTTCCAGAATTGTATGATTTATTGACAAAATGTAATTTTCTTTAACAGGCTAATATGTATTATCTTATTACTTATTACATGACATTGTTACATTTAGATGTAATGTGAAAGTATAAGTCTCAGTTGTCAACTGAGACCGTAAAGGGAGCCCGCTGTGCTTATAAACTATGCTTTCTGGATTTACGTGGAAATATTGTTAAAAGCACAATGAAAATATATTTTAGAAAATTGACAAAAGGAAGTTGTATATACTGATTGCATAAATAGAGCAGGCCACTGAGAAAATGAATCCTTCCGCAGAGGTGCAGCATCCTATAGTGATTGTGATAAAGTTGATGAAACATGTTTTGGGCGTGCAGGAATATGTCCATGGTGACGCCCAATACAACCCCCCCCCTTCTGCTCTGTTGTATTTCTTGCTTTCTCTCCTGTGTGTCTGCTTCTCTCTGCCAGTGTTCGGCCTTGTCTCAACCCTGGTGCCTTCATCTCTCTCTGCTGGTGTCCGTTTCTCTCCCCTTTTTCATAAATCTGGCAATTTTTTTTTCTATATCTGCGTTGACCCATTTGAGAATACATCATAGGATTTAAATGAATGTGCCAGTGCTATACCGAAAATGATCATAAAGCACGGTGAACCTTGTTAAACTTGTTTCTTTTGAACTTCTCTTTCTCCCGCTTACAATCAAGTAAAAAACATTATGTAGCTTCACTTGGTGGGTTTCAGGCAGAGAGATAAAAGCTGCATAGATCAATTGAAGCAAAGTAGTCTCAGGAATATTTGGACAGGAAAGAGGGAGAGGTTAGAGAACTTGAATGCTGGTGAGCAGGGTGTCAAGGCCAGAGCTGCCTCACTTCCTTTTTTCTTCCTTTTGGGTTTAAGCTACAGATCCTTTGCCTCAGTCAGTCAGACTCAGGCACAGGTAGCAATATGATAAATAGAGGATGGCAAGGTTGGACTTAAAAAAAGGTCAGAAACTATACTGAAAACTTTAATGACAGAATGTAAGTTCTGATATTTTAATTTTACTAAATGATATAACTTCAACATTACTTGCGACAAGTTCCCTCCGATCTTTGTTATTCATCGAGCTAGCTGGCAAGCAGCTGTCAGGGATGTGTTTTTTCGAAATTAATGATGAAAGAAGTTTTTCATGTTGAAAGAGGTGAAGAACAGGGAAAAGTTATCTTTTGATCGGTGGACCCTGAGTTGAGGGCCCAGCTTTAATACTCACGGTTCACCTCTGTAAAACATGTAGGGGGACAAATGTGAAAGGGAAATGAAACCATTTGAAAGTGTGGAGGACAAATTTCTCCAATGAATAATTCAATAGCTTGATAAACTGCCTATATTTTTTTCCAATGGCTCTTAGCATCCTTCGAAAATCCTTCGATTTAACTGACATAAACACTGATGTAATGAGGAGCTGGGGGCATTTGGCTATGTGAAGAAAGATCTGTACATTTAAATTACACACACGTCACTGACCACCAGTCTTATGTCACACAAGGTTCGTCTTGTCTTAAAATCACAGAGGATAAATGTAGTGAAGTAGGTAGTAAAATGAGAGGGATTTCATATATAGTGGATTCTGTTCTTATACTTTTGAATCTCTTCCCTTAAAGCCAGAGGATCAGCACACCACTGCTACACATAGGGCCAACTAACCTCAAACTTATCTATATAGTAAATACTGGATACAGGAGATTTCTTTAATGCTTTTATCATTTGCCTGTGGTTAAGATGCAACTTGTTAGTTGGTGGAATTAAGATGATTGCAAGCAGCACGTCGGTGGATATTGAGTCCTTATGCTAAGCTAACTTCTATCACCGCACCTAATTCCCAGACATGAGAATGTAACAATCACCTGCACGAGCTCTTAGAGAAACAAAAAGGATTTTCCCCATATCACGCCAGTGAGGCCTCTATGATCAAAATGTTGTCAATGGGTTCAGGTTTTCTTAAATCATGAAGTTTTATCAGCAATATACCGTCAACATCCAATTTTGCTATTCAGCCTGCATGGCTGTTTGGTTGATTACCAGCTTTGTACTTACACAACAAAATGTGTGTATAGCCAATGGAAAACAAAAAGAAAACAAACAGCACTCCCTTAGTTCTGACCATTTGACTTTGAGAAGAACAAACACTTGTATTTATCCGTCATCAGATCCATCTATGCATCACATCTCTCTCTCTCTCTCTCTCTCTCTCTCTCTCTCTCTCTCTCTCTCTCTCTCTCTCTCTCTCTCTCTCTCTCTCTCTCTCTCTCTCTCTCTCTCTCTCTCTCTCTCTCTCTCCGCCCTTCCCTGACCTGATGTGTTGTGGTCCTTCATCATTTCCCCACTCCTCTTGTTCTTCCTCCCGCACTCTCATTTCTTTTTTTTTTTCTCCCCCTCTGCTTGTGAGGACTTGCAAACAGACACCACTGACGAGAAAATCTGCGTGTTTATCTATGTGCATGTGTGTGTGCGCATGATTCTGAGTGTTTGTTTCTGTCAAGAGTAATGCAAGGTTACAGGGAGAAAATATTAGCATATTTGCTGTCTAGTTTTATACAATTGCCATTCATTCAACAGGCTTGGAATGACAGACAACAGAGTGAGAGGAGAGTGGAAAGGGGATTACTTATTCCGGTTCTGATGCTGAGGTCAAGTTTATTTACAAGGAAAATCTGTGAAGATAAGACACCTGAAATTCAGGCTAGATTAAAGTCCTGTGCAAACAGACTTTGCATAAAAGATGATTGCTTGAAGACATCCACATGCTCTCAAACAAACATCATTCTATCATCCAAATATCAAGGTCTTCAGACTCTGTTCCATGGTTACCGATCCATGCACCACCAGCCATGATGAAATTGATGTGTACCTTGAGATCTTCTCAAAAGTAAAGATAATCAGTGTCTTCATTACACTATAATCCAAGCCCCTTATTTTCATTATTACTCTGTAACACATTCCAAACTCTTTTTACTCAACCTTCTTCTGGGTATTGTTCGCAGAGGTGTAAAAAGTACTGAAATATTGTACTCAAGTAAAAGTACCTTTGCAAAAAAGGACATGGGGTAATAAATCCAATCCAAAAACAGTTATTTTTAATTAAAGGGGAATCTTAACAAATATAAGTGCAATGACATTAAACATGTCAAACATTAAACATTTAACATGTCCACACAGCATTTAAGACATTTTGGGAGGACATGTCAAGACATGAACCACATGACAGCTAAAATAAAAAGTTAAAATGCCGCTGTCCCACTGTATATTTCAACTTTTGGTTAAACTTTGGTCCACCTTTAGAGCACTAGTCTACAAACTTCTTGTTGAGTTTGAGCAGGAGCTGATTTTCCAGGTGAGTAGGGTTCCCTTTGCAGTGAACAGCAATCCAGCACAGCTGAAGAGTCGCTCGCAGGCGGCAGAGGCAGGTCAGCAGGCTGTTGAGTTTCAGGCAGTGTTGTTCATGAACACGTTCATTTTGATGAGAACGTTGAACTGAACACAACTTAATGACAAATAATGAATTTGAACGGTGAACACGTTCATATTATCTGAAGTCTAACTAAAACGTTACGGAATGTTTTCCTTCTCCTACGGAGAGACGCTGTCTAAATCGAATGCTTGCACCATGTCGTTTAGATCGTTGTTGGGTTTATTTGAAAAGAAATGCAGTCTGGGGGGGGGGGCGCCACAGCCAGGAGTGAAGCTTGCATAGAGCCCCAAATATGCTAGGGCCGGCCCTGTGTAGCGCAGTGATTCTCAAACTGCGCGGAGGCTTAACATGTGCGCGAGCGACCGGGAGGGGAAAATGCGAGGCGGAACTAATATTATAGCCGAACTAATGTTTTGACGTCCGCATCTCTTTAACGGCGGAGCAGTAAACAAATCGCTCTTTCGCCGTAGCCAGGAGTCGGCAACCCGGGGCTCTGCAGCCGCTCTGCAGTGGCTCCCTGTGCAGTGCCGTGCATGTCGCGCATATTTTTCGCGAACATTGAACTTAACGATCAGTTTTCATATGTTGAACGTGAACGTGAGGGAACATCATCCACTCTACGCAGCATCTATCACTGCAGTGAAAATTGCCTTGCGCCTTGAACTATGTTTTTTTTTTACTCAGTAACGGATGTAATTTCCAATTTAGCGAAGTACAATACTTCAGTCAAAATCTACTTAAGTAAAATTACCCATTTCAAAAGCTACTCAAAAAATTACAAAGTACACAAAAAACTACTCAATTACAGTAACGTGAGTAAAAGTAATTTGTTAATTTATACCTCTGATTGTTCGTCAGTGATAAGATATACAGCTATTTCCCTTATTCCTAACTAGTATTACAGCTACTCTTTGTTCTCTCCACAGCAGAGAATCATAGATACACAAAAAGACAAAATACCATGTCAGACAAAGCAATGATATGTTTTGAATAAACATGATGTAGATATTGGACAACTGGTTTTAATAATTTCATATTAGCAAACATTTTTGTAAATGTAAGTTGCAACACATTTTTATTTAGTTTTCAGTATTACTAAATTATTAAAGGTTACTTTTATTTTTATATAAGTATATAAGGTTGTTCCCCACAAGGGAAATCTAGCCATCTGGTTTCAGCCCCCAACAGGCTTCTAGTTTGAAAGATTAAATGAAAAAGAACTCAAAAACCCCCAGCTTGTTCTTAATGACATCATGCCACCAAACACACATGTATCATTGTCTTACATTTAAGGCATTTTCGTATTGAAATTAAAGGATGAATGTCATTTACAGTCAGGGACCATTTTGTTTTTATAGCTACAATCACTCACATACCTTTCTAACTAGTATTGAAAACTTTATTAAATAAAGGCATTATCTATAATTGGAATTTATTCCTTTTCTTGTTTCTACTCAGTGAAAATATATATTTTTGTTTTTAGTTATTAATTCATTTCCCCCGACAGGAACACAGCCTCCTCTGCATCAGTCGACTGTCGAATGTTAATGTGGACTAAACACGAAATGAGACGCTACTTGGTGAATAAAAAAAGATGCATTGAATGAATGAATGGATAAATTTAATGAACAGCAAATGCTTTGGTTGATTTGCAAAGAGATCGGCGAGGTCACAGCTTCACCTGTGTGTCTATCAACTACACAGGTTTTACGCTCGGCTTAGTTTTGTAAAAATCATTTGCTCATTGCTCTGCAGCAACTTTCTTCACAGACTTGTTTTGACGTTTGTTTTGAAACATGATCTCATTCTTTAGCCCAATGTAGTTCTAAGGGTAGAGAGCCATTTGTTCTTGAAATGAACACTAATTTCAAATGCGTCAACAAGACAAACACACTTTGGGGACACAGAAAGGGGCATTATCATTCACCAGTTGCCTTATAAATCCCCGGCCAGTTGTTTAGTACTGCTGACTGGGAAGGAGGAATGTAAGCATTATATCAACAGACATGCTTTATGTTCCCTATTACACTGACTAATTGAATGTTTGTCTTTATCTAATGAGGTGGGTTGCACCTTGAATATTCGTATATCTGTGGCTGCAGTGTTTTTGTGTTTAGTTGCATGTCCTATCGCTAAGAGGACAGACTTGGGTTCACAGCCATCATTTTGAGGACATTTTGGATTGTAGGAACATTTTGATCGGTCCTCAAAGAGCTTTTTGAAGATTAGGATTTAGCTTACTAGTTTGGGTTAGCTTGAGACATATAGTTGTCAAGGTCAAGGTTAGGGTGGGGGGCTGAGGAATGCATTATAGATATGGTAGGGTTAGTGTGAGTGTCATGTCTGAGGACCATAATGTTTTTATGGATGTCTCAAGGGACACCGACATTGATAGGATTACTCCTGTTGCTGATAATGGTCCATCTAACTGTTTCATCGAGAGAAGCAAGGAGCGCTGACCTACCAACGCAAATCTCGTAGTCTTGAGCAATCTATCGGTGGTATGAGGTGGTATTTCAACTTTCAGAAATAAGCTTTGGCTCTACCCCACAGCTCGCTCTCTCTCTCTCTCTCTCTCTCTCTCTCTCTCGATGGGGGTTGGTTAAGAGGTGTTGGCAGAATTATCAGGTTATCAACCGGGCGGACATTTTGGTTGAAATGGGATTGGCATCAATCCCTATCTCCCTACTGAATGAAACTATTGCTATATAAATAATCTAAACATCCAGAAATGTTAATTATTGGTATACAACATGATAGACCCCAAGCCTTCAATTCTTGCGATGTGACTGGTGTTAGACTAGAAATGTCCGCCGCTGAAATGAACCTTCAAACTAGTTACTTATCTGCCAATCATGTGTCAATCGTCATTAAATGGTTCATGGCAATCAAACTTGAACAGGTCAGTCCAGCTACCTGTCAGCTGCCAAGAATTAGGCAGTATGTGCAAGAGGAAATGAAAGGTGTGTCACTTTACCAGAGAGGAAGATACTAGATGAAAAGTGGAAGTCTTCAAACATGTTTCCACTTAGACAACCTAATGTCCCTCTGTCTCACCTATTTCTCTCAAAAATCACTTGATGTGCACATCTAAGCAGCTGTAACGGGTATTTATTTACCACATATTCATCATGACTATAATGAATTGCCTGATAATGTGAAAGAAACCTGAAGTAACACACAACCACAAATGTAACATTGCACATTGTTTTCAACATGGGACATGTAAGGGAGCTGCAGTTCCTGTTAGCCAGAGCTGACTTATTTGTCATTAGTCATTATTAGTTTGGGCCAGTTGCAGAAAGTCTAAAGCAACATCTTGCTGTTGTAAAATTCTGTCTAACCCTGGTCTACTTTTTAATGCTTAGATCAGATTTTGTAGCATATTGTGAAACTAAAATTGGATTGACTTTTTTGCTTACTTTGTTGCGATAAAAGTCTGAAAACATTTTTCATCTTAAATTGCTGGATGTCTTGTGCACTGGTGTGGCTCAAAATCCTGTGAGTGTTTTTTCATTCACAGTCCATTCCCAGCTTTATTGATGACCCACTGCTATAATATGTAATTGTGTTCAAATCCACAGAAGCATGACAAACTGTGAGTGCAGTGTAGTCTGTCTTGGAGTTATGGATGTTTTTGTTTCAATGTATAATGTCTGGAGTATCCCAGTAAAAAAACTTTCTCTCGTATATCACTGATATCATTGTTTCCCTGAGGCTTCTGACTCCAGGCAAAGCCAATTCAAAGATACGGGGGGCACTTAATCATTACTGTCTACATGTAATGAAGCGCTTAGTACAAGTTCAAATAACAATCCCCTGTACCCCTTCCCCCTCACACTGGTGACCAATTAGGGTCATCAACTCAGTGGCTGTATGCTTGCTCAGGATGTTTGTCGGCTATTGCTGCTGCATTGTAAACTATATTAAATTATTTTGATATTAAAAAGCTGACATAACAAATTTCTGTCACTACTGCATGTGTGCTGTTTGCGAAAGCGTAGTTGATTTTTACTTTATTTATTTTCTATCTTTTCCACCAACATGGACTCATTTGCTTCCCTTATTTTGTACTATTGGGATGATTTTGAGCAAAACAGATTAAAGTGGATGCAAATCAGAAAAGTTGCTTCCCAGCAGCAATCAAACTATATGTTTTTTTCATTTCTTTTTTAAATACAAGCAGAGAACAAGTCTAGGTCTCTATAAGTCATGTCAGGATTGTTATTATCTTCTTGACAATGGAGGCAGGGCCAATGCTCATTTTATCCAAATGCCAGGGAAAGGACAGCACCTTCTATGTCTAAACATGTCTTAAGTTTAACATGTTACATACATTTATACACAATATTAAAAGGTATGAGAAGATTTTTCAAGTCACAAATTCCTAAGAACTGGCTCAAAAAGACATGTTGTGATTTTGAGGCTTCTGATCTGAATAAATTAATATTTGTCGCCACTTTCAGCTGGTGCTTTTGAAACACAACTCTTGGGTTATGTTTGTGTTGCTCTGTGTGGCTCATTTTGGATGAATCATGGGTTTGACTCATTCACTTGCCCACTCTCAAGTACTGGATAATGAGACGCACAATCAAACATTCACACATCCTTTTTTCGGCCCTCAATGATATTGATTTATTTGTCTAGCCAGCAAGGCGCTTGTTCTTGGAGGACATTAGGGCAGACTTGGTGTGGAACTATTGATCAGTAGTGAGGCATAACATCATAGGGTCAAGTGTTGCGTGGCGCTTGCACGAGGGGTTCATTTCTTTGCACACACTCAACTGTTTTTCTCTGCCACGACTATGTTTGTGAATGTATCTCTGGCTGCTGGCTATCTGAGGACATGGGCGATCTGAGGACACAGCTCTTACTTAATAAGCTGGAAGTGGAGGAAAGCGCTGATGTCAGCAGAGTGCAAGGGAGCCTCAGCCTAGGCTGGTGTGTATTTACGACAGCAGCACAATCTCTCTGCTCCGTATCTATGATCTTGATCCTGCATAATCATATCAGCGCTGATCTAAAAAGCCACACATGTTGCAGTGCTATCTATTTAGAAGCTGGATTTATTGCATCTAACCTATCCCCTGAGGAGCTGTGCACATCTTTGTGTTTTGTGTTTTTTTTTTGCGCATCTATGTGTGTGTGTGTCAATACTTATCTAAAATCCCCTGTGCTCTAGGCCTAGTTGGTGTAATTCAAGTTGATCTTAATCTTTTTTCCTCAGTCTCCTATCCTAGTGAAGAAGAAGTAAAAGTACAATGATAGGGCCAGGGTCATTTCCTCCTGCTAATGGCTACTAATAGCTTCTGTTACAGATAATCTGGTTCTAATGATGTGGTTAGGGGCCTCTCACACTTGCTCTAGGTCAGTCACAATATTGGAGATTGTCTGGTCAATATGTGCTCAAGTCAAGGGCTTCCTGTCTGGTGTAATTTGGTCCTAAATGTTCAAACAGCTTGCTCGCTTGTTAACCTGAGTGACAGAATGACAAATATAGTGAAGGCAGGGTTTGACCAAAGCTGCGTCACCACACCTCTGACCTTAGAATTTAGAAAGTCCCCTTTGGACTTTGAGGTTTTTGCAGTAAATGAAAGAAAAGTCGACAGAGGATTATGCGATTTGACAGAGATCCAGTAGCGACCTCCAATTCATTTATTTTTAATTAAAAAGATGCTGAACCAGTTGAAATCCCTGTGACTGATTTTATACACCCACCTGCTGTCACAACTGGTCAAGTCTCATGATTGCAAACAAGAAACGTGCTCCACGTTTACCAGTAAAAATCTACACTGGTATCGCATGATGGACCCCTGGCCCACTTGGGTCCAGTTCATGAGTAGAACATTTCCTTTAGTGTAGGTTCCTCCAAGGATATTCCATGGAGAGGGGATCGGGGCTGCTGGAGTGGAGTTGGGAAGATGTTGCTCTGAGTATCTTGTGCTGTCCCTGAGTCAGGATTTTTACAGTTGACTGAGAGTCGGCACTTTTAACCGATGCATACTGCCCTGTTAGTTTCGATTCAGTTCACACAGAGCCACCCATATTCGACCTCTGTATCAGCCTGCATTTGTCTCATGATTCATCTGTGACAGTTACACTTTATTAGTCATCTGTGATGTGAACACATACTATTTTCACAGTCAGAAAGTGGAAGTGTGCGTCCTGTTCATAGACGGGTGATACATCCCAGTACCACGGACCATCTCTCCTCTCGGGCTGTGAACAGCTGAACACTACGTCACATTGGACGGTGGTAGAGGAGGTTGTACCTGCATCTGTGCCCTCTGTTTCTTCACCCCACGTATATGTCCATCACAGTTAAAGTAAGTTAGACTTTGACACAATACTCGGTGTAAAAAGTGCAATATTTACACTTGTTTTCACCTGTTCACATTTTCCCCCTATTTGACACCTCCGCCAAAGAGGTTGTTTTCACTCCTGTCCATTTATTTGTGGATAATTAGCCTATAAGCAAGATTTGTTGAAGGATGAAGGTTGAAGGTCTGTGTCAGGGAGGAGCCATTTCAATTTTGGTGCGTAGGATTTTTTCTTCACTCTTTAACATTGCAAGACTGGGGATCTTTCAACAACCAAGGAAAAATGTGTGGACCTTGATTAAATAAAAATTAAGGGAACTGATTCCTGTTAGTGTGTAATTTGGTGCAGCTTGATTGAATTTAAGGGGATCTTAGCTTGATGGAGGTATGCCCTCAACTGAGTGCCATTCTAGTTTTACAATTGATTTAAGTCCCTTTATGGCCTGGCTCCTGATTTTAATATAGATATTTGTGATCCTCAGGCAGAGGTCTTCTTACTGGTCCAGAGACCATATTGAAAGTAAAGGGGGCAGAGCCTGTGCAGTCAGGACACAGAGGCTCTGGAACAACTGGAACTAATCTGTAAATATAATTATTCAAACGTTAATTTAGTTGATTCATTTTCTTGCTTATTGTCAGGCACTTGAGAGCCTGCTTTGAAAAGCGCTCTATGAATACTTTTAATTATCATTATTATTCTATTGACCCACTGTTGATGCAACAGAAAAAAAAGAAAGAAAAACGCTGCTGTGAAGATTGTTTTGACTGATGCATCAACTTTCCTGGGTTGTTATATAACGGTTCAGTGATGTTGACTAAATCACTTTGTGAGTATTTATAATATAACCTCTGATTAAAAAAAGTTCCTCCAGCAAAAAGCAAAAAAAAAGAAAACTCAAGTTGTATTGATTGTTGAAGAATTCACATCGCCCTGTTAATTTGCTATTGCCTCCCCTGCCTCCCTGGTACGACAAGCTGACATTCCTGTTAGGCACTTTTACAAAGTCAGGAAACAGCTGACCTTTATTCGTCCACTACAGTTGATTATTTTGCATTTGTCAAGAAACCTTACTTGGAGCAGCAGTGCATATAATGAGTAAGACGGGCCGTGCTTTTGAGGAACACCACCTGCTGTAATGAAAGCTACCGCCTTTTGTTTCTTACACTCTGTGAATTCTGAATTGGAATCTGTCATTACAGATTGAGTTTATTTCTCTACACATCAGAGCAGCAGCAGAACATTTAAATAGGAAGTGACGGACATGGTTCCTTTTTAGACTTAGCAGCTTGAAAATATCTGATAACTTCACATTTACCAGACATTTGCGTTCAAGTGGCAGCTGATCAAAAGCAATCCCATGAACTTGACCGATGGAAAGCCAATGCATTGTCCAAGAGCAGCTAGTTTTATGTTTTGTCACGTAGTATTGCCATACTGAAGATTAGTATATTGTTAAAACTGTACTGAATCCTCCGATGGCCACGTATCCTGCCCTTTGGGTTCGTGGGATTCTCAGTGTGACTCAGGTGTACGTGTGATTGATGAGTCTAATCTGACTCCTCCGAAATCATCACGGCGAAAACACTGCGACACAAACTGTGCTTCATTTTGAAAAAGCTGACATGCGGCAGACGTGGGAGTAAACTGTGGCAAAGTTTTGTGACGCTTGGATCTCGAGAGTAGGCCACATTGATTTATGAGCTCTGCCTGTTGTGCGTGTGTGTGTGTGTGTGTATGTGTATGCGTTTAGCTGTCCATCTCCTGCAGCCACAGCTTCTCATTTGAATCACACAGATGTGAACATTCATACTCACTTTGAAAATACCTGCCGTCTGGTGTGGAAGCCATACACTGCCCCTGTGTTATTATGTAACTGCTGCTGCTGTTTGAAGGTTCAAAGGACTCACTTTTCTTCCACAGTGAGTTTAGAAGTTGTGTTGCTGCGTAAAATCCACTTTCTAAATCAAATTCACCACAAGCTGTTGTCAACACTGATAACAGATAAAAGATATGTGTGTTTGTATGTGTGTGTGTGTGTGTGGGGAGAGAGGGATAGAGATTCCATTAAAACTGATTTTAATTGATTGTCCACTTCTCTGTTGGAAAGTTTTGTTAGATATCGAATGGAGACTAGAAATTATACATTAGACTCACATGTAATATTTCAAGTATCTCATGATTAGAGTATTAACCTGTCTGTGTTTACGGTTTATGTGTGCTATTAGACACACACCTACTGCTGACATTTATTTTAAAGTTTATTAAAAAAAATTAACAAACCATGTGTTCAATGTTCATGCTCAGTTTATCTCAACATTATTATTGCTTTTACCTCTGCCAATGAGGTTATTTTTTCACTGTCTCTTTGTTTGTTAGTTAGCAAGAAACAACTCTGTGGATTTCCATGAAACTTGGTGAAGGGATATGGCGTGGTTTTGGGGAGAAACTATTGAAGTTATGTATATGTAGAGGCTGGATTTTATTTTATTTTATTTTCCATTGTGTGATAGGGCATTTGTCAACATTTTCACCATTTTCCCACCAAAAATAATCTATGGATCTAATGGAGAAAAAAACTGGTACATTTAGGACACCAATACCTACGAGTGTTTGAAATCTGGTGCAGCTTGTTTGAATTCAAGGGGACTTGGCTGTGGTATGTGCCCTTCTGGTTAAAGTATGCATTGTGGTCCAATTTACTGTTCTAAGCTGGCTCTGTGCAGTTTCCTTTTGTTATAAAGTATTATAATCTACATTGCCTTCACTTTCCACGCTTTGTGCAAAGTAAAGCTAATCGCTGCTGGCTGCAGCCTTCAACTTGATTGACAGCCATTGTAATCAATGTTTTAATTTGACTCTCCACCAGAAAGTAAATAAGTGGATTTCCCAAAATGTTTAGCTCTTCCTTCAAGAGGGGGGTTGTTCCCCCAGCAGAATCCTTGCCGCTCTGATCTGTTATTGTATAACTATCTGCTGTAAATGATCAGTGCTTTGAAGTATATCTGACTTAATTACTCTGCTGAGTTAAATGTTATCATAGACCAGAATTTACTTCAAAAATATGTTGCAATTAACTGAAATCGTGTGTGTAAGCAGTGCGCTTGTGGTATCAAAGTCCAGCATGTGTTTTAAACTGGAGTTTGAGCCCAAGTGGCTGTGGTGGAAAGCATTACAGACTGCTTGATTACTCAGTGGAGATCCCTTCGGCTCGGGACACACTTCCTGCCTTGTGTGGCGCACAAATAGTTTTCATTTCGGAGTCCAGGTCAGGTTAGAGCGGCCACACAATTTGCGTGAGATGAAACTCACACCTTTCACTGTGGCTTCAATGTCTAAGATGAAACCCCAATTAGTATTGTTGATGGCCATCATCACAGACAAACTCAATGTAGAGAGCGGCTCACTCGCAGGAAAAACCTGCGCGTGTGATACGGCGAGGTGACCACCATGCTTACGCTACACAGGAGTCCGGCATGTCAGGGTACTACCAAGCCATTAATGAGTGTAAGCAGCATGTCTGCATATAATCCACCTTATCCAGTGTTTTCTTCTTTTTCTTTATCGCCAGCTCTGCGTCAGTCTCCCTGACACTCGTGTTAAGGTAACGAGTCGAAGCGAATGAATGACTTTCAGCAATGAAATCTCTTCAATCATTTCTCCTCCATCAACAGATCCTCGAGCTGAAGTCTTTTTTTGTTGGCAAGCCCTTGTCCTGAACCACTGTCACAGCACTTGATTCCAATAACACACTTTCAATCGCATTGTGCTCATGCAACCTCAGTGTAGGCGGCTGTACAGCAGCTTAAACCTACCGTTTGTTTCTCTTTAATTACTGCCAGTGCTGTTATATATGGAAGCATTAACATTTCATTTCATGATATTGTATTATGAGTACATTTTTAATTTAAGTTCTTGAGAACCATTTTATGTAGCTGTGAGGATTATTTTTCACACACAACTATGACTGAAAAATATCAATTATTGAAAATAGTGAATCTGCTCAAATTAATTGACACTTTTGAGTAATATGCCCTTTTTTATGAAAAAATGTTAAACGCAGGGTTGGTATATTTTTTCTGAAACACATTTTATCTTATTAGTTGATATCTTCTCCATGTTCTGATAGCCATCAATAAATAAAGTCTGAAAAAAGCAGTTGTCTGTGACCCTCGCGGGACTGTTATAAACTCAACAATTCATTTCATTTGGTCAGAATGAACTGATTGGCTGACGTGCTGGTCTGACACTAACCGACCTGCCTGCCTGCTCACAACCTTCCTGTTCTCTCTCAACATATAACTAGAGTCTTCAGTCAAAGAGACATACACCACTAAAGCAGAGATGATAGGAGTTAGCGGGCGAGTCACAGAAAAGTCGTCTTCTAGCAGTTGTCAGTGAACGTTCATGTGTGCTGGGGGCGTAGCTTTGACAAGAAGGCCAATGACTAGGGGTTGGATGTGTCGGTGGCATATTTTCAAAGTGTTATTTTTCTAGGCCTTAAATGCTTTCTCCACACTTTAACAATCTATAAGAATACAGTTACAATAGCCTCTGTAGTCTGGCATCAGGCAACAGCCCCTTAAATGTGGAGTAGATGTTTCTACATCCACAGAAAAGCTCAAAAGATGGGTTAATCCAAGATTTTTTTTTTTATTTGATAAGGTTTTTCACTGCTGAGGTATCCATCCTCTCGGACCACTGGTTAAGTTAGACCTTTGTTTGGAATGCTGATTATCACCGAGCAGGAGTGTATAATGGCAAAATCAGGTTTTAACCCAGTTTCCGATGTGGAATCTTCTGCACTGCAGGCTTCATCTATCTGTTAGAGCATGTAATCGTGTTGCATGTAGATAAATGTTTGCAGTGTTGGCTGATTGTTCTGTGAGTTCCTGCCCAGGGGCTGCAGATGGCCACTGGCATAAATCATGACTTTTCATGTTGAGATTAATGCGTTCTACTTGTGGTCTTTGTTTAATAAACAGAGGAAAGAGGGGAATGTATTGTTGAGGCAATTGTGTCATTCAAACATATTATAAAGTGCAATACAAATAACAATAGTAATATATATCAAACATTAAAACTTTTTTTTTTTTAGATATGTGTCTAAAGAAGAGAGATCAAACAGGTAACTGATTCTTCTAGTCTAATCTCTTCTGGCATATTGTTCCAAAGTGTAGAGGCCTTTGGTTTTCAGCCCACATTTTGCAATGGCTAGCAACCCTTCACCAGAGGAATTCAAATAATTTAAAAGTCAATTCTAAAATCTTAGATGTCTTTCATATCTTTTTTTATATTCAAGTTCCTTGCGACTTCAACCATCTGAGGACATTTATAGAACTGGAGAACGTGAGTTAAAATTGTTCAGATTAGAAGGAAGGCTTTTTCCCTGTCCTCTCACAGGCTGCACCACTAATGGATTGTAAAACTTTGGTGTTGAAACCTTAATTAACGACCACAGTGAGTGCGAGGGACTCTTGCCACCACTTCTCACAGTAAATTCTCTAATACATCTCCACATAAATTTCATCATTTAATGCTATTAGAAAGGAAGTTTTGCTGTCAGTTTTCTCATGCCCTACCGTGCACAAGCACATTACGTAAATGACAAGACATTATGTTGGGTTTCTCATTTAGTTAGTAATTTGCTCACATGGTGCATGCAAAGCATTTCGCTGGGTATTTGTTTATAGACAGAAACTGTTGGTCAGATCATTACTGTGATAGTAGAAGGGTTTGCTCCATCTGCACAGCAAGAGACGTAGTTTTCCTCTCTGATTTGATTTAAGAAGAATCTCCTCAACAATGTAATACTGTCTCTTTCTCTGTGTTTAAAAGTGTATCGGCTTCACTCTATTTACTATTGGAATAAGAGATAATGCATTTACTGTAGTGATGTCAAATGTTGGTGTTAGAAACGCATTTCTTGACTTGTTCTGTGGCTTTTACATTCAACTGACAACATTCAGTTGAGACTTGTGGCACATAGACAGTGATGTGGAAACATAATTAGAGCTTTTTTCACAGTGGACAGAAGACCCAGTTACAACGTGGTACATGTGTCATTCTTCTTCACAGTAGAAACGCCCAATTAGCTGTCCTTCACAGATTTAATCGATGCTGCTTGATCAGCAGTGATGGAAATGTGACACCTGGTTGGGACGTTTTCATTTTCTACCCTTTTGCTTGTACAATGTTCGGATGCCTCTGTGGCCATTATGTTATATTGTGTTCAGACGTTATAAGTAGTAAAGGACGTATTCATTTAGTAAAAAGTAAAAGATTTTAGTTAAAGTAACTGACCTCCATGTTGCTGTCATCTGTTTACTGTGTCTAAAAAGACTTGCATATCCCGGGTGTAATGGGATATATATGACCTGGGGACCTAAGGTATAAATCAAGATATCACAATCTCCATTCATATGGAGATGATGGCTGTGAAGAGAGATCAATAGCCTGGCTGATATGACAATCCAATTTCCCTCAGGAGATCAGTAAATTATCTATCTATCTATATGTGAATTTTTTATAGTGTTTAGGAGAAATGTTGGTTGCTAAATTTGATTTTTATGAAATAATTCGAACCTTTTTAATAACTTGTTGAATAATGTTTATATTGGCCCATTTAAAAAGAAAAAAACTCTTTTTAAATGGGCCAATGAGAGGGTACCGAATGTAGAGTGCAATCTGTCAGTTGAGTTTTTAAAATGCATTTCTACACATAAATGTGTATATTTTGATAATATTTGTTTTAGTCTTGGGTTAAAGTATTTGTGCCGCCCTCTTGTCCGCAGCCAGGTCCCTCCCAAAACTTCTGACATGTATAAAACTGATCCATGTAAAAGTGGCCAGGTATTTATAGAGTCATGAGACCAACATGATACATTTTATTTGGTCTAATATAAAGCTGTGCATGTCTGAACGAGGCTTTAGTTAGACTGTATGATTGTTGCATCAGTGTGATGAGCTACCCCGACTTGTCAGGAGCACTATATAATTCATAAGGTTAAGCACTTTGAAGTGAATCAGTGTTTGAATGAATCTATACAAATAAACTTGCATTGCCTAATATTTCTGTGTATTAACATGATCCTTTAAACATGTATTCTTTTTTCAGTTCCATTAATCAGACGGAAGAGGATTTTTTTTCTTCCCATATCACCCACACAGACAACCATCACATCCCTGAGGGGGAAGTGTTTCTCTGGGCTGGGACACTCTAGGGGCAGGAGCAGCATGAGTGGGTATTACAGTTCACTTACACTGGATGATGGCAATATGCAATGAAAGATAGGCAATTATAGTGTGTGGGGAAATAAAGGTGACCCCTATTGGTAAAGAGTTTACTTAAATCAACATTCTTGTTATGGAAATCCTTTCATTCTTTCATTGGACCTGTCAGAGTGGAGCATTACATTTGTTATGTGTCTCCATAAAGCTTAACATGCATCCTGCTTTGCTGCTTTGGCATGGGAGGAACATCAAGAAGAGAAAAAGGATGGGTCAGCGTTACTTAACACAGCCATTTAAATGCATATTCTGTCTCAGTCTCTCATAAATACACACATAAGACACAATGGCACATGCACACGTTTGCATTAATATATTACCACACACAGCCACATGCAGTGTTTTGTCTTGTCATAACTTTTAGCAATAATCCTTCAACGATTCTGTGTGTGTTTTTTGTGCGTGTCTAAAGTCTGTGAGAATGTTTGCAAGTGCATAGACAGTGTGTGCACAACCGTGTGTGTGTCTGTGTGAGTGTGTGTGTGTGTGTTTCTCTGCATCATGTGAATCCTCTGTCAGCACATCGTGTCAGGGGCTGGCGAGGACTTTCAGAAATGCACGCACAAGCATATCTCATTTGGATTATATATAAAACACTGATAGAGGCTGTCCGCTCGCATCAATCAGGAGAGTGAGAGGTAGAGACAGAGGGAGGCAAAAAGACAGACTGGAGGAGAGAGCGAGGGAGAGAAAGATAGAAAACTAAGGGGTGAGCAAGCCTGTGGGCTGAGACGGAAAAAGGAACTCAAGTTCTAGGCTAGAGCTGGTTAAATGTCGAGAATCGCTTTGATATGCAGAGGGTAAGGATAGGTTGGTGGAGCGATGGGAGTTTAGAATTCAATGAGAGCGAAGAATGAAAAAGAGAAGGGAGATTAACAAAGGTGAGGTGTTGCATGAGAAATGGGTAATACAGTGGTGGAATTACCACAGACATCGAAGTGATGCAGGAAGGGGGAGACAGAGCAGTGGGAAAGAGGGAAGAGAGTGGGGGAGAGTGGCCGGGAGGGTTTAAGTGATGGGCTGTGGACAGGGCACATCCTTCTCTAGAGCAGGACTACCCCTGTACTGGACCTCAGGTAGACACGGCAGTCCTACTACAACCCTATGTGCATTTCTGTGTGTGGGTGTGTGTGTACGTGTGTGTGGTCCAGGTATTACTCATGTTGTGGGGACCTACATTTCTTGACATTATGGCAACTTGGTTTCCTTATTGGGACAAAAAGCAATTATAATGTGAATCATTAAATGAAATGGTTGTAATATGTTGTAATAATATTTTTAGGTTTATTTTAGGTAAGGTTAAGTTTAGGTTAGGGTAGGGAAGGTTCAGGTTTAGGTTAAGGTTAGGGTAGGCGTTAGTAATTATGGAACTCTTTCTCTATTTATATTCTGAAGGGTATCAATGGAGTTCAAAAAATGTAATGTAATGCCCTCTGACATTATGGAGACATAACTCTGGGTGTGTGTGTGTGTGTGATGGCACTCATCTTTTTGGAAGTGATGATGCCTACATATGCACCAAAGGCGACAGAAACAGGTGTGGGTGACTGCTGTTTTGTTTAGATTGTGTGTGTGTGGGTGTTTGTGTTGACATTCACCTGCATACTTCTGTTCTTTGTGTCCCTGCATGCTCTGTTAGTATATCAAGGTGTGTGGTTTGCGGGTGTAATTATGTAGGCACTGCACACTAAACAGGTGACTCTCTGACTTAATCTCCAAAACCTCAATTTTAGGCACACACAGGTAGTAGATAGCCCTGATGAAAACCCGAAAACCATCAGGGGGGGGTGGTGAGGTTCCAATAAATCAATGTTTTGAAAAAAAATTCAACTGAATTAATGCTGGTCTGATGTCAGATTTAAATCCCAGTGTTCTGTCTCAGTTTGGACGCTGTCGACTTAATTGGGGGAATTGTAAAGTAATAATGGTGATGACAAGCAGAATATCACCATAAAATATGAACACGTTTTAAATGAGCCGGCACAGGAAACAAACATCAAAGTGTTCATCATATTTTTAATTTAAACTGTCTGTGTCAAGTAATAATTGCAAAAGGGGCCCACAGGTAAAGTCAGCCATGTTCTTAACCTCCTTCTTTACAGCTGAACAGCAAAGATAAGTCCAAAAATTTAACTTTCTTCTATTTCTCATCAGCTACAACTCTTCAGAAACATTAATCACCTTTATCAGAGCTTTATTTAAAAAAAAAGGAGGATTTACAATCACAAACTGTGATCCACCTTCTAGATATGAAATGACTTCCTAAAGGTGATACATATTAGATTTTAACATTAATAAAGCAGCCAATAAGTGTCTTCCATATGATGCCATAGAAATGGTGTCCTGAGCAGATAATGAAGCTGCACTCCCTCTGTCTGTGTCGTGATCTGAGCTTATCTGTTCTTCTTTCTGGTTGTCTTTCTGGGCACACGTACATGTTAGTGCAAGAGAATCCCTTCCTGTGATACATTTGGTCGTCCCCGCGTTTACAAAGCCAAATGGCTTTAGCTCTGACGGGCAGTGATCTGAACATGACACCCCTGTGGACACCCAAATGTTTGCCGCTGTGACGTGACGCAAACACACCTCTGTCCCCTGCCCATCACAGAGGCCGTGCTTCCCGTTGTGTGTTTAGAGGTCACTTTCATTAGGTTTTGCAACAACTAAGTGAGGACAGAAAGGGAGAGGGAGGACTGTTTGATGAAACATTTGTTTTGGGCCAAGAGGCTGGCTGACATCTGCTGGCAGGGATGTCTTGAATCCTATTCTAAACCAAGTCAGAGGTAGGATCATTTCTATTCAGGAAACTGACCTCTTTTTGGAACTAGTAAAGTCACCCTCTGCTGGTCCATCAAGAAAAAAAATGGTTAAGGCAATCCTGCATTGGCTTTACTTTCCAGACCAGGACATTTTTATTCACAGTCTACAGTCTTAACCTGTGGAACATTTTACTTGAAAACCCTGTTGGCTGAATTAAATATTTTGTCCTCCAGTAATGTGTGCATCGACATACATAAAATTAGTCATCAACGAAACACCATTTAAAATCACTTTAACCCTCATGCTTATAACCACTTACATAATCGTAGAAAGGGGATCTCATTTCATTAATCTCCAAAAGGGCTCAATCCTGACGTCAAACTGTGCTTAACATCATTTACACACAACACTGATGTCATATGACTGTGGTTAGTCGGCCATGACTGCTGCAGGCAGCATATCTGCATTACCCTTCCCTGTGAAAAAAGATGTTGAGGTCTTAAGTGCAGGTAGATGCACCACATGTATTCATTGAACCTCTTGTAATTTCTGTTTGCCGTGGAAAATCTGATTTAGAATAAATTTGACTACACATCACAATATACTGGTGATTTACATTAGGTTAGTTAAGTTAAGTTTATCAATGTGACCTTATCAATTGATACTAATTATCAGTCTTGAAGTTCAATATTTTAAACTTGCCAATCAGCTTGACCTACTGCATGTCCTCTTGCACTTAGTAAATTAGATCTCAATCAATCAATTCAAATTGTATTTGTATATACCATACTATAGCCCATATACCCACAAAATTTGTCTCATGTCTTCACAATGTGTCACATCCTCTAGCCTCAACCCTAAACAAGAGGAAAGGATAACAACCCCCCAAACATTAACAGGGCAAACAACTTCCACAGTTGCAGCAGAGAGGTCTCGGATGATGAGGATACTGATGTGGCCGGAGTCTGCAGCGATGAAGATGTTGTTGGAGATTTGGATGAAGGCTGTCTCTGTGCTGTGGTGGGGTCTGGAAGCGGAAGAAGGAGTTCATACAGCTCATAACAGTGATGTTACTGATTTCTGCATTGGGTTCAACACCATATCGATATTTGTTGACAGTTATAACATAACTGCCGCAAAGAAATGTTATCGAGCCCAAGGGGGACATGGAGTGAAAACACTTCTATTCAGAGGAATTATCAATTCACTAGAATACTAAATAATGCAAACATTTTATTTTCTTTCTTTGCTTTAGTTGGTTTAGAAAGGCATGCCCTATTATTAATTCATGTTCTTGGTTTAACACCATTATCTATTTTTACCTTTGGCACAATGCATCCAGTCAAACAAAAGAAGACAACAAACAATATATCTCAATTCCAGGTTCAGCTTAGACCATAATGTAAAAGCTGTTGAAATTAGAGTTGGCATTTTGACTCTGAAACACGTTTTATCTTATTTGTTGAAATCCTCTTCATGTCCCGTCCTTTTCACAATAAAAAAAAGAAAAAAAGCTGGCGTCTGTTGCCCCAAAAGGAAATGATTGGCTGGTGTACTTGTCTGTCAATAACCGACCTGCCTGCTTGCAAGCACCCTGCCAGAGAGACATACACCACTGAGGCAGAGACGATGGTTAGAGGTGAGTGGGTGAGTCAGCCGTTTTCAGTCAGTGCACATTCATGTGTTTTGTGGGCATAGCTTTGATGAGAGGGCCGATGGGAGGGGGTGGGATCAGTTGCATTTTGTCAAATGGTAGTCTTCTATTGCAAGCTTTTCCAGGATTACCAACCCCAGCTTTAAGGTTTCACACAAAACAACACTTATGGCTGGAAATGATGTTCTGCTAAATCCATGAAAAAATGAAACAGCATTATCCGACACAATTGTTTGCCACATTGTTTATCTTCACACTAGTGAAGTACTGTATATAAGGATTTTTTTCTAAACTTTTTTCTCTTTGAAAAAAACAACAGCCGTTGTCCATATGATATCATGTTTGCTCCTCTTGGTTTGTTTGGGAGAAGTTACTAATTTTAAAAACTAAAAGTCAATTTTTTCTTAGCTTCAGACCAGCTGATCAGCACCATGGGAATGAAACCAACCTCAGTGACTCACACACACTCACTAGTTTTTTTCTCCTTTCTTTCAGGTTTACCTCCTCTTCCAAAGTCTCTCTTCTTAAATTACTCTCTCTCTTGTATCATACTCGTTCTACTAATGCCTTACCGATCGTCAGCATGTCTTACAAGCCTGCAGGCATTAAAACGTGTCACCTCTTGTATAACGTGTATTTGAGCTGTAAGGGAGCAGAAATCACAAGCTGCTGTAACAAAAAAGTGAGTTTGATAGAAGGACAATGTTAAATCAAAGAATAACCAGTTAATAAGGTACACCGGGAGCCGATTTGATTAACATAAAGATAAAACGAAAGTAGCGCTTTCTCTTTTGATATGCTCCTCTCTTTGAGAAAAAAACACCTAAAATATAAAAGGCCTAATGGGAATTTCAGCCCCTTTGTGTTTTGATCAAAATAAAGGTTGTTAACGTGCAGCAATAGCAAATGAGAGAGGAAAAAAGGAAAAGGGCCCTTGCATAGCTAAATTAAAATTGTAAGTGCCGCTAAATGCCTTTCTGGGCCCACCCGTCGAGCAGGCATTTCTGTGAGTAATTATGTTGTGACCCATTATGAACTGTTCTTCAGCCCTAGCTTTTATTCCATCTTGTTCCATTTCTCTGTCAGCCCCCCAACCCCCCTCCAAGCTCTACCTTGTTCATCCTGGCAGAGGTCACTCATGAAGGCAACTTAATTTTTATTCAGTTGCTCGCTCGTGTGAAGAGCTCTCTGAATCCACTCCCTGAAAATTGCAGTTTTTGTGTTTTATGGTAATTACTCATCCACACACCGATGACAACATCTCCCTCGCACCCATTGTTAGTGTCATAATGAGTCTGTTTTTTTTTTAGAGGAGAGGAGGGAGACAGGGGTTCTTCAACCAAGTAGACAAATAAAAATGCAGTGTGGCTGTAGAGCAAATTAACACATCACTACTGACTTTACACCATTAGCAAACAATTTCTTCAAACAGATTTTATGGCTCGAGTAAAAGGTTAACCATCATCATTCATGCCCATGCATACACTGTGGCGTTTATTGCTGCAAATTAGGTTAAAAACATAGACATATATTTAAAAGCTATAATGTATGCTAGTAGGAGAATGAACAGTGTCAGCAACTAATACAGCATTACGGAGATGGGACAGGCCTACTATGAATGACATTAAGATAGTTTGTGATGGTGCTGGACTCTTCAGGTGCAGGGGTCTAGCAGCACACTGTCTGCTTGAGTGGTGCATGACAGTTGCTTTGTGTTGCGTTTGTCTGCTTTTCACACAGGCAGCATTTCTGTTGAAGGAGCTGCAATGTGAGGTTTGTGGTATGAGTACTTGTGCTCCTTGTGTCAAATTAAAGCCATACACACAACAAAATTTCCAGATGCTACTGTAAGAAGCTGTGCACCTTCAAATCCTGTGATAACAAGACAAACCTTGAAAACAAATGAATGGAGTCAGTCAACAGAAACGCTAGAGTGCTTTTACTCTGAAACAGTTACCGGAAGTGTGGCAAATATAAATGTTGTGACACAATCGACAATTGAAATTGCGATTTTTACATCTGATGAAAGATACATTTCACTGCCTATTTTGCTGTTCTCTAGAACAGAAGCAGAGTAGTCACTCTAATCTGATATCATGGGCTCCAAAATGAAAAAGCTAGATGTAACATGTGCGTTGCTTACGCAGGCAGTGTGACCTTAAGAGTCTTTGAGTTGGGGGATTTACTGAAATCTGGCTCACGTTGTTTGAGGTTCTGTTCCAAAAGTGTGGCTGGTTGTTGTTTACGCATGTAGGTGATCCTTCTAGGAGCAGGCAAAGACAAAAAAGATTAGCTTCAGGCATCTGTAAAGTTTGGCTGAAGTGCATTTGACAGCAGGTAGTGAGATGATCTGGTAGAGTCTTGTTAGACGGTTGGTTCCTAATACTCAGGAGGTTTGTGTGATTGTGTGATAAGCCTCAGATGTGCCAGAGTTTTGTTGAGCCATCAGTTGAAATACACAGATTCAGAAGCAGAACCCACAGACACACAGAGCAAGAGAACCAGGGAGTGAGCAAAACACATAAGTTCAGTTTATTCCTCACACCATATATTTTTGTGTGTGTGTGTGTGAGTTGAGTGTTAAAAATGTGAACGTCGAAGTCATACATGACTGAGTATGACCTTCACTGTTTGAGAAAGAAAAGTTTAGCTTTATGTGCATGGCTCTGAGAAGAAAGGATGGATGGACGGAGGGAGGGGGAGAGAGACGTGGAGGGGCTGTGGCAATATTTATGGTGTCATGAAAGGTAATTAAATAGCACCGTGTTCCTTTTATCAGCCTTCTCCAATGATGTCAGAGCGACTGAATAAAGACACGGTGTTAAGGGTTCAGTCCCGTAATTCATCCAAAAGCAGTGTCAGGAGACAAACTGTCAAATCTCCTTCATAGCTGCAGGCCTTTTGCTTCAGTTCCGGCAAAAAACCCATTCACAATATCTCTAAACTAGTCCTGACAGGAACTAACAAGGGTCAGATAATCATGTTAGCCTCAATGAAATACAACCAATCAACTTATATATTTCCAACTAAACGTGTTTTATTATTTAGTCAATAAGGAAGCTCGAGTCGAGGGATGGTGGGGAAATCATGGAGCATAAGGAAATGTGATTGGAACACGAAGGAGCAACAAACCACACGGCGATGATAAAAATAGAGGATTAAAATATAAACAACTAAAGAGAGGAAGAAAAGAGCAAGATTAAAAGAAAGGCAGAGGATGGAGAAGACTAACGCAGCCATCTACCCCACCCTGCAGATTTACTACAGGGAAAGCAGGCTTGTTACAGGCTCCTGTGCGTCTTGCTTTACAGAGCAAATAAAAGGAAGACATAATTAAGTCTACCAAAGGTATAAATCTTGTGTGTGAATGGCCCATTGCACACATCGACCGTGCAAGTAATTTACATGGCCCTTTGAGAATTTACCTCAGAGGTTTTTCTGACACTCAATAAAGGTAGTGGTGAGAGAGAAAAGGAGTCAAGTTAAGAATGGATGGAGAGAAAAACAACGCAGCTAAATAGAAATGACGCTTTATAGGGTACGTTTCTAAGCTGCAATTTTTTAGATAATGTGTTTTAATGAACATTTTAATTATTTTGGTGCAAAGTTACATCATGTGTTTGTACAGATCGCCAATACCCATTACTCCATTGGTTCCAAAGAGAACTACTTTGAGAGAAGTAGATGTGGCACTTAGTGTTCTTTATTGTGTCAGGTCAAATATGCTTTCAGAGTTAGGGACATCAAACTGACTGAATGTAGCTTCAGTAAAAATTTCGCAGAATTAGTTTGGATTCTTGGGTCATGAAGTCACAGTGACCTTGACATTTGACCACCAAGTTCTTATTGAGTCCAAGTAGACGTTTTTAGATGAAATTAAATTCCCTGTAGGCATTTCTGAAACATTGTCTACTTTGTGTTTGAGAAAGGCAAGAACAGATTGACAGCCTAAAAGCAAAAGCCTCCATTCCTGGTTATGTCTGACGTAGTGGCATGGAAACATGGATACAAAAGTCCAAGCATGTGAACAAGCTATAAAGGTTTGGGCTGAGGTCAAATCCAAGAAAGCACAAGCAATGTCCAAAACAATCAGGCAAGGAACAAAGCTCTGGAACGACAAGACACATGGTACACACATAATCCTGCAGAGAGCAAGTGGAAATTGCATTGTATGATAGGGAACTAATGAGGGAGTGGGGAACAGGTGACCAGGAGGAGCAGGTCAGGGGATACTGGTGGGAAAGACAGCCGGATGGGAGAGATACAATTATCATACACATCCACAAACAACTGGAGTGAATAAAAACATGTGTGAGACTGAAAGTTAAAACCATGACACTGCTGTCTGTTCCTAGTCACACTTTGTATTTTCTCATCATTCTTTCATTAGTATCTGAAGTTTTGCTCTGTACCCCCCCCCCCCCTTCTTCTCCATATCCTGATTAAACAAATTTAGTTTTTTGGCATTTTACAGACAAAATATCCCATGGTTATCTCAGCTTACCCTGATAATTATTATTTTAGAGTTACCAACTACAGTTCATGTCAACATCCACGACTAAAAGTCATTTAATCTTCTGAATGACTTATAAGACGCCACTGAATATAGTGGGAAAAAAAGGTCTAGAGTTAATTTCAAGTGTGGTCTAAATATGAAGTCCAAAGAGCTGTCACTATCAGTGAAGCAAGCCATCAATTGGCTGAAAAATCTAAACAAACCTATCAGAGACATAGCAAAAAAGAAAAAGAAAGAATGCATTGGTGAGCTCAGCAACACCAAAAGACCCGGAAGACCATGGAAAACAACTGTGGTGGATGACAGAAGAATTATTTCCCTGGTGAAGAAAAACCCCTTCACAACAGTCGGCCAGATCAAGAACACTCTCCAGGAGGTAGGCGTATCTGTGTTAAAGTCAACAATCAAGAGAAGACTTCACCTGAGTAAATACAGAGGGTTCACCACAAGACGTAAACCATTGGTGAGCCTCAAAAACAGTAAGACCAGATTAGACTTTGCCAAACGACATTTAAAAGAGCCTGTACAGTTCTGGAACAACATTCTATGGACAGATGAGACAAAGATCAACTTGTACAAGAATGATGGGAAGAGAAGAGTATGGAGAAGGGAAGCATACCACCTCATCAGTGAAGCATGGTGGAGGTACTAATATGGCTTGGGCATGTATGGCTGCCAACTGAAATGGTTCTCTTGTATTTATTCATGATGTGACTGCTGACAAAAGCAGTAGGATGAATTCTGAAGTGTTTCGGGCAATATTATCTTCTCATATTCAGCCAAATGCCTCAGAACTCATTTGGAAGGCACTACACAGTGCAGATGGACAATGACCCGAAGCATACTGCGAAAGCAACCAAAGAGTTTTTTAAGGCAAAGAAGTGGAATGTTCTGCAATGTCCACGTCAATCACCTGACCTGAATCCAATTAAGCATACATTTCACTTGCTGAAGACAACACTGAAGGAAAAATGTCCCAAGGACAAGCAGGAACTGAAGACAGTTGCAGTGGAGGCCTGGCAGTGCATCACCAGTGACGAAACCCATCATCTGGTGATGTCTATGGGTTCCAGACTTCAGGCTGTCATTGACTGCAAAGGATTTGCAATCAAGTATTGAAAGTGACAATTACATTTATGATTATGTTAGATTGTCCAATTACTTTAGGTCCCTTTAAAAAGGGGGTGCCACATATAAAATGTGTTGTAATTCCTACACTGTTCACCTGATTTGGATGTAAACACCCTCAAATCAAAGCTGAAAGTCTGCACTTAACGCACATCTTGATTGTTTCATTTCAAATCCATTGTGGTGGTGTACAGATCCAAAATTTTATGAAAATGGTGTCAATGTCCTAATATTTCTGATGGCGTGTATGGTATCCTTCTTGATTGGCAGAGGAAGAATCTGACTTGTGGCCGTAAAATATACAAGAGCAAAGCAGAGCATCACAGCAAAAAAATAGGCAAACAAGTGAATTTGTACATTTGAACATGGTCCTTTAAGTGTAAATGAATAAAAGCTACACATAGCAAAGCACGTAACATATCTGGAAGAAACATATAACAACATATTCTTTCATGGTTTATTGTCACCATTTTGACTTGAATATGTGCTCACAATGCTTAATGCAACATTATGACACTGGAGCTGCATGGGGCCTGTAGTTATTCAGTATAAATAAAAAAGATTCACTATTTTGATCTGTATTGTAAGAAATAAACATACTCACCAAAAGGCCATGCCCCATTTTTATTTTCACAGTGATCCGCCAAGGAGGTTGTGTTTTCACCCCTGTCCTTTTGTTTGTTTGCAAGACAACACAATACTGCTTGACAAACTGTCACAAAACTTGGTTGAAGATTAAGTTATGAGCCAGGGAAGAAAGCGTAAAATGTTGGTACGAATCCAAATCCGGCAGTGGATCCAGTATTTTTATTTTTTTCTTTTATTTAACATTGCAATTGACAGGTTATTTTGACATTTCAATAAATATTCAGAGAATAATTCATGGATCCTCATGACAAAAAAATCACGCATGTTAAGGGAAATTATATTTATTAGTGTGTGTGCATTTTAATTGGGTTTAAAAAATTATTCCCAATGCCACTCTACAAAAGTAAGACATTCCTCAGAACTATTCAGCTACCGTGACATATAACACTTGGCATATATATTATAAGCAGTGTTACAAGACTGCTCACCTCCCAAAGTTGTGAACTTAAAATGTAAAAAAAAATGTGAATTTGGGATTTTAACATTACTGACATTCTTCCTGACTCCAAATACACAAAACATTTCCAGTCTTCTCCATCAGCTTTCCAAATCATGCTGCATGGAGGATCATTCCAGAGTTCAGGGAAGAAGCTATATCTTTACCCCAACTAAAGGTGTTAACGCACTCTTTTGAAGATGGTCTTAATTGGGTTAGGAGAGAGTGAGCAAGGGGAAATAAACCCTATACCTCCTGATTTGAAGAGGTGTAACATGGAGAAAAGAGAGGTTTAATTGATCCCCCAGTGGTGTAGCATCCCTCTCAGATCAAGGTGGGGGAGATGTTATGCTGGGCTTACTTAGTCATTGGAGTCAAGCTTCACTACGCAATAAAGATTCACTAGTTTCCAGTTTTTCTCTCTTTCTGTTTTGTAAGATATTGCCCTTTTCATTGCTCTGTGAACAGATTTTTGCATATTGTATTATGTCCACAATGTAAAGTAGATGTAATTAAGTACATTAAAAGCCTGAACCTTATGACACTGCTTCTTGACCATTGGTAGAAAAGTACAAGTACCTGCTTTCAACTGATATCATCAGACTAATGTTACGACCCTGTTTTGTACAAAGACCCATGTAGCAGGTCTTTACACAGTGGGCTTCTTTAAAGGAATATGTAAAATGACATTCTTCCTGTAACCTGATCCATGGGGTTAGCTTGAGAAGGTGCAGAGAGAAGATACACCATACATTGAATTATGCAGAATTGAACAGCGCCTCTATTTCAACAAAGCAATTCAATTAGACATAAAATCTAACAGAATGACAACTCGTACCCTTAATGTTTGGCTGAGGTGCTGAGAAACCATGATGTTGTTTTCAATATCAGTTTGGGGGAGTAGCAGGTTGTTGCTTAAAGTAAGAGACAGAAGTCTGGTGTGTAAGCATTCTGTGTTTGTGCACAGTAGAGAGGGAGATGCAAAGCAGGGGAGGGGGTCTGCTGGTATTGAAGAGAGCAGCAATATCAGCTTTGTTAAGGACCAGTGATTTTGTAACCTGCAACAGGCAATTTCATGTCACTTCCCATTCAGATTCTTGTATTGATAAATCACTAGTTACAGTAGTTTGCGTGTAAATATTTACCAAAGAGTTAATAAATGAATCATCCAATAAGTAAAGTCCCATATATATCCTTGGATGGTGTGTCTCAGTTCTTTCCTATTTTCCTATTCTCCACAGAACTCAACTCTAATCATCCACTTAACTCTCCCACTGTGAGAGGGAAAAAAAATTACCTTTTTCTTCTCCTATCAAAGCCAAAATCAAAGGAGTGAAGATAGAACCAGCTCCCATGGGGATCGCAGCCATGTGAAATCTCATCATGTGAAATAGGTGCTCATCTGGCCTGGTCTCTGTGGTTCCAGTGAAAAATCCCATTACAGGTTGACACCGAAATAGGCAAAACACCTCTTCCCTTAGCCGCTGTGCTTTTTCGTTTCCACTGGTGCCATCTCATTATTCCCCATCTTATTTCTCTCGACCACTTGTCAGAAATTTTCCAGGTGGCTGCATATCACGTGTCCTCAGTTCCTCTACCCGGCTTCATCTGCGTTGATATTCTTATCACAGGTCTTATGTAATCTCTCTAGAATACCGCCCTCTTTATCCACCTCTATGTTTCTGCCATCTCCGCCACTCACATCCTGCTCCTCTCCACCCTCTCCCTCGTCAATACTTGCGGTAATTTCATCATCTCTCCCTCACCTCTGTCCTGCATTCATGCGTTTCTCCTCACATCGATACACTAGCAAGAACCATATCCTCAGAGAGACATCAGTAATTGCTAACCAAAGCTTGTGTATTAACTTTTGAAGAAGACCATCAATGTCAAATAACAGTGCAAAGCAGCCACTTTAATAAATGGCGTAGTAGGTTATTTTACTTTTATTTTATTTTTTTGTGGTTTATGTGCTTTTCCTTCATGCCTGCAGAGACTCTGTGGCAGTGATAACTTCCACTACCAGCTCCCATCCCCCAACACTTGATCCATGCACAGATGGAAAACGTACACACACAAACGCCATACACTGTCTGAAAATAATAAACCGATTAGAGAAGAGTGTAATTAGAAAGGTACTCGCAACTCCCTGATTAACAATAGGTTGACATTTAATTGAGATAAAAAATGGGTCTCGGTAAATCTGTTGGTCTTCTGGAACCTTCCTTATCCTCTTTCTTTCTTTATATAAATCATTTCCTCTTTTTAAATTATCCTCTTTCCTTACCTTTTCCTTCCTCTTGAAAACGACCTTGAAAGGCGCAGTATGAATCCAAGTGGTTGTTATGATTAGTATTATCTTTTGTATACATCTTATAGATTATTAGAAATGTTTAATGGAATCACCACCGAGTTGATCCAGGTGGGAATTACTGTCTTTGCAATAAGCCCTCCGTGGCACTCCCCCGTTTTATAGGATTGCATGAAGAACACGTATGTGTGTTTGATATTAGAACATATTAGTCACATGCATAGACAAGACCGTGTAGGAGTCTAAACAGTTCATTGTGGAGATAACCCTTTATTCACATTTTGGTGTTTTTACACAAATGTCCTTGATTTTGCCTTATGTATGTTTTTCCAACTCCAGTCTTTTGTATACATGCAGTTTGCTTTCAGTGATATGGGTGCTTTAATTGTCAATGTCCGTTGTTGTTCATTGTGTCTGTACGAGAAGGTCCAAAGTGTTGTGTTGACATGTGGGCGTGTGTATGCATGCAGTTCTACGTGGGTGCCTTCCTGCGCATGTGCAGCTCGATTCAAACTAGCCCCCTATTACACAATCAGATTATGCCTGTGTTTATCAGTGGCATGATTAATGGACTGGGCCGAATGGAAGTCGGGAGCACTAAGGATTCATTTGGGTACCTGACAATTTTTTATGTATAGGCTGTAAATTATGGTTCCGCCACAAAATATAAGTGTATTATTGAAAAGGATGCTTCCACTCTAAGCATCAGTAATAGCTATGGTGTGTGCCTGTGTGTGTGTGTGTGTGTGTGTGTGTGTGTGTGTGTGTGTGTGTGTGTGAGAGATCCAAGAGCCTTTTTGTTTGCTTCCTGAGCGTGTGCCTGTGTGTGAAATGATGGTAGTGTGGGTGGAGCACATGCATTTTTAAATTGAAAACATGACACACCCGCAGTGATGATTTAGTGCCGGGCCACAGAGGTGTTTGGAACAGTGAATGTGGCCTTCGAAACAGAGTGGAGAGAGAGAGAGAGAGAGAGGGCAGTAGCGTTGTTCGGCACTGCAAGTATTACTGCCACTGTGGGAGAGGCACTTAATACTACCAGTTCACTGCATGCCAAGGCTTCTCTTACACCAAGTTGAACAATTTTATTCAGTCCCTTTATTAAGGCACCTCAACAATACGGCCTTGGAAGAGTTTGAATGCCTCTCTGTTTGCAACACCACTTCAGAGCAGAGTCCCATTGCCAAACAGAAACTGTGGATTTCTTGAATTGAATATAAACTAGCATTGACTATCATCACATCTGTACCACTTCTCCATTTGCATACTCAAAGTAAGCCTTGGTTCATACACAGCGAATCTGCCAGTGTTCATTTTCCGGTGTTAGTTGAAATCAACAGGGTTCAGAGTTATTTTAATAATTGGTTCACCAGAACTACCACCCCCTGGAGTTCATCATGATGTTGTTGTTGATTGTAAGTATTTGTTAAGTTTTTACATTATTAACCAAGCACTCATTTCCGTTGAACAGGAACTTTCTAGAACCTTCGGTCACCACCTTTCCCTGGAGCTGCGATCAATTTTACTCTCTCAGATTAATATTTTCAGATTGATATCCCAGAGAGAGATACATGTGACGGATCCTTCTCAAAGGATGGAATATTTTTCTTTTCAGTTGTAACTGATGAAGCTTGTATAAAGTCTTGGAGGCACACAGCGGTGCACCGGAGACAACAGGGTGAGGAAAAGAGGAGATGAGAGGTCTTCACTGATCACACCTGCAGTCGCCATCTAACCTGCAGATGCAAAACGTTTGACTTATATTTCCACTGGTGGTGTTACTACATGGAAATATTTGTATTTGTTTGGCTATATGAAATCTGCATGTCTACATTGTTGAATTGTCAGGTTGCCCATGCTGGACTCTTAAAAAAGTATCGGTAATTTACATTGCTCTGGCAGTCGGGCCAATAGAGCTTAAAGAAAATTAACTTTACTATAAATATAAATATATAAAATAACCTAGTTCTTTTTAATTCTTAATATATATGTTTTTTATAACTTAATTATAATAATTCCACTGGGCTCTCACCACAGCAGCCACAGACAAACCATCCGGGTTGTATCAATTTATTTAGAGACCAGGTGCAAACTGCCCTTAAATACAACATACATCCATGCTGTTGTGCTGCACCTAAGCATTGCAGCTTTGCTCTCTCCAGTCTCTTCAGGTCTCTGTGTCTTTCTCTGTGTGTCCCTCCTCTGGCAGCTCCGCGGATTCTTTTCACTTGTCACTGCTGAAGCCTGTACTTGGAGGCTACATACGGACACAGTGGGGGAGAGAGTTGAAAAGGGAATTCACACAAAGTAAACCCTCAATTAACACCTCATTTGTAACTAATGTCCAATTATCGTTAAGAACTTTAGGTCATGTGAACAACGTCATAGACTTTATATAAAGAGAGACAATGGGACAGCTTCCTCGATTTCCCCACTGGCTGGCTACATTTTAAGTCATAATTCCCTGTCTCCACCATGTTTGGGGATGGGACAAGGACCACACTAAAAGGACAAATAATGTTTTACGCAAGGATGGTAAAAATTGAAATTGAAGCTGCTACTGGCAGCGCAGCTGCAGGTAGATCAACTGTATTTCCTTGAATGTAAAATCGGATTATGTATTAAACTAAACATCAGGACACTGCGGTTAGAAGACCAACATCTTCCGGTCTGAGGGTAACAATAGAAATCCTGTTAGAACAAGTTAATGGATTCAGAAAGTTATATGCTGGAGTGCTTTTACTTTGAAATGGGTTTTGGAAATTTTGGAAATAGGTATGTTTGTCACAGACAGATAAACATTGTGGACGGCTTCATACTGTATAATACTATATTTATTTGAGTATACATAACTACTTTTGTTCCAGGAAATAGTAATATTTATCAATGCAAAGCCTTTGCAAAAACATTGTGCTGCAGTAGCAGAAATCTGCAGAACATATTGCTGAACTGAGAACCTAAATAGAGTTGAATATATATGAATGTGAATATTGTGCATTTAATAGATGAAGTTGCACAACTCTCGCTTTGTATATATTTTTGCTCTTGTCAGGCATTTTCAGGAGAAATGGAAAATCGTAGAGCCTGTGGATCATATGCTTGGTGTGCATTTTGATATATGCAAAGATAGAACAACAGACACATCAAGGCAAATTATTGTCAATGATAACATCATGTATGTAGCCATTTTGAGTTCCCTCTCATCAATGTTTACAGAGATTTTTACAGAGATAGAAATGATGGCTCCTATTCCAGAAATCACAGTTTGTTCTCAGAACAAGAACATGCCCTTCAGACCCAGGCTGTATTTATTTTATTCAAGACATTTGCCACCAAAGTATTATGTGTAAAACTGAACATTCATCTTGTAGCTCTTTTATTCAGAGGATTTATAGTAATCTGGGTTTGATTCTATTCTAAAGCCACGTGTTAATTTTGGAGACTGAAGGAGTGCCCTTTTCAGCCACGCCTGTTAAAAGTTTTTGCAGTCTTAGACCTACATGGTCTTTTTGGTTTTGTTGAGTCAATAAGTGGAAAATATTGTTGTCGATTTTTGTTTTCCTGAGAAAACACAGTCAGTGTTTAGCAAATCATCCAGGTTTAACTTTATGTCCAAAAGACCTTAATCCAGAACACTGTAGTGCCATTCAAGAATTCAATCTGCATTGGATCTGGGTCCAATTGCTGTTCAGTTTCAGTCATAATGCCTCTTGTGCAGTACCCCACTGATCTTTGGAGATTTAGTTCACAGGAATCTGCAGGCAGCACAGAAAACTGCCAGGAATTGACGTGGAGTTCCAGTTTCTGGC
The DNA here is from genome assembly GCF_949316205.1 of Platichthys flesus. NCBI lineage: Eukaryota > Metazoa > Chordata > Actinopteri > Pleuronectiformes > Pleuronectidae > Platichthys > Platichthys flesus. The sequence continues at coordinate 6,789,985 of NC_084949.1, forward strand.
AGTTTTACAAGAGGCTTGGCATGCAGATGGGAGAGAGTGGGGTTTGAACCGGCAACCTTCTTGTTGGAGAACCACCACTCTAACCACTAGGCCACACCGGCCCAAATGTGGGATTAGAGAGAAAGTTGCTAAAAGAAGAAGAGAGCATTGACTGCTTGAGCAGAACTAGTTTACACTTAAATATGTACAAACTGCTTAAACTTAAGTGTTGGTTCTCTTTTAGCAAACTTTGTGTCGTCTTCACACCTCTGAGGCAAACTGCCGGCACCACGAAGCGGAGCGAGGTTAAGATTAAAGAAGAGATGCGCTGTGCTGTATAAAGCATATTGTCCATGTTTACTCTATCTGATCCATTTAATCATTGTGTTTTCACAGCCTGAGCCCCCCCTCCCACACACACACACAACGATGCAGTCACTTCACATTTGGCGAAGCTCTCACTTCTACATCCAAATGGACCTTGCAGCTCGTGCAGCGGCATTGAAAAGTTGAGGGGTCGACAGAGAAGAAAGAGGGTAAGATAGCATTCATATGCTAATTAGATCACATCTTCATCAGCTCCACCTTTCCCCTGCGCTACCAGGACTAGGTTTCCAACAATTTATGTCATGGGTGAACACTGACTTGCCAGGTTGTAAACAGGCACTAACTGCCAGGAGTTGGGGACGTCTGCAGGAATTTGCAGGGGTGAAAATTCGGCTTTTGTGCAGTGCTCACTGTGCGAGCATTTCAATCAAGCCTCCCAAAAATGAATGGTGGAGGACACAGAGGTTAATTAGCCTCCTATACAGTGCCAGCGACAGCCATGCTGCATATCGTATCATCAGCCATTATAGCTGCCCGGGCTCTCATAGCAGACTGCTAATCCAGGCAGAGCGATGTCTGATGGTTGACAATAACTCTAGAGGGAGAAAGAATGAAAGCAGGAGAGAGTTGAGGTGTGTGCCTGTGTGTACATTATATATCTCAGGGCAGAGTTGCGGTTCACTGGCTGCCGTCCTATAGATAAGAAAATAGAGTTGTTGGTATGCAGATGAAGCAAATGATGAGTGCCCTTGGTAAAAATGGCTTTGACATGGGTCAACCTTAAACTGGGGTTTATACATCTTAATGTATTCTCCCTTATTAATTTCTTGAAAGTACACTTTTTGGATTGTTCATCGCAATTTGTCTGTACTAGCTGTCCAGTTGAATCCTCACAGCCCTATAAAAATCGAATCAGTCAGTCCAGTAACAACATCCAATCCTGAAATCCTTTTGCTGCCGATCACTGTCTTCTAAAGCAGATGCCGCTGTACCATCTTGTCACATTTATTAATGAATGCCTATCTGCTGTTGATGATCTTCTCCTCAGCAGATGCGGCTTGACTTGTTAGGCCGAAATAAATAATAGAAGCTGACAAACCTCAGCTTACATCAAGAGTGGACCCTCAGGCATTACATTTCAGCACACTTCAGCTAGATTTTCCATCAGCAAGTGGTATGAAATATGTGATAATTATGCTATTAAACATTGGTATATTCAATAATGAGCTGGTTAAGATTCTGAGCATGCAGGCCTCCAAAGAAAAGTAATGATTTCACCATGGACTAAAAACTATGTGGACGTCTAGAAACTAAAAACCTTGATGTATGTATGTGTGAACAAGTGTGTGTGTGTGTGTGTTTTCATGCTGTAACATGAGCAAAAGCAAGAGTCTCTCTCTCTCTCACTCTCTTTCTCTGTGTGTGCGTAAACATGTGTGTGTTTTGTGTGTGCTTGCACGCGCAAGCACGAGCCTGTGTTTTGCTTTCGTTTAGGGTAATTAAAAGCTAATATGCGCCAGAATCGGCTCTGTGCTCTCTCCTCAATTAGTAGTCATCTATAAAAAGATCCACACTTCCATTCTTTATGCTGTCGCTTAATTATGATAGATTTTCTTCTTATTCTCTTTTGTGTATCCCTCACTTTTTCCTCCCCATCCTCTCTTTTGCTATAATGAAGACATAACCAGCGGAGTCATTTTTAATCGACCATGTTATTATGGATTTTGATCAAAAGGAGGGTTTATGCTTACTATAGCATCGTGATTTAAGACTGTTTTCTTTTTGTTTTTCATCATTATCAGTTTAACTTATCAGGCCTCATTTGCTTCTACATGGAGACACAGAGACAAATGGTGTAAAAAGGAAGAAATTGTTTCTCTCTGACATGGCTGCACAAAGTCAGGGGGGTATATTAGCTACAATTAAATGTGCTATGCACTGAAGAATGATGTTTTGAATATGAGCTCTTCTGTGGGAAGTAAAGTCATTTTTTAAACCGAGAAATAAAAGTGTATTAGAAAATTAAATTGACGTTGGAAACAATTATTTGAATCATATATAGCACCATTCAGGTTTATGTTTTGTGGGGATTTTCTCTAACCCAGACCCCGACCTGAGGGGGGGGGGTTCCCCCAGAGAATGGCTAATTTTCCATTTGTCCACAGCAATGACCATTTTTTGCAAACCCCTTTGCATGCTGGGACTGGCAACAGGAAGCTTCAACAACTTTATGGTCGGACACCCCTAACAAGGTCCCATGCTACTAGAGTTCTGCCAAAAGCTTGGTAATTGTAAAGGGTTTGGTTCAAGAGTAGAAATCTAAATGTGTTTGTATGATGAGCATGGGATGGTGGTGGCGATTTTACCTTAAACTCTACTACTCTACTGTTATTAATGTGCATATACACCATCTAATATGTTAAGAATTTTTGTGGAGAAAAATGAGTCGTTTGAAGATTTTCAAATTATGTGGTACCAAAGTACCCCTGAGAATCTTTTCAGCTCTGAAAGTGTTTATGATTGCATGTTTGCATTACCAATTCTGTAGCTGCCGCGGTTCCACTGATTTTAAATGGGCCATTAAGAAGACTGCCTACACACACACCCATACACAGTCAGAAAGACACAGGGAAGCCCAGCACGCTCTTCTTTGAGCAGGCATCACAAATCAACGCCAGCTCAGGCACCGATGTGAGAAACACACCAAAGAAGGGGATGATGGAGTGATGCACTTTCTCTGAATATGTATATAGGTTGTGAGGAAACTCATCATAGTCCCAGCAAGTCACGGATACACACACACACACACACAATCACTAAAGCTTGACATTTTGCAGGTGAGCTCACAACTTTAGATTGATGGCGCAGACAGAGCAGCATATGTTTTGTCATCTCTCTCTCTCCACACTCTTTCTATCTCACTCTCTTATTGTCTGTGTTTCAGTACAGTCTATTTGGATCAATCATTAATCTTGTTGCTTTCTTTAGTTCCTCGTCCCCACCCTATCCACTTGTCTTGCCTCCCCCTACGCATCCCACTCCCTTTCAATATATTACAGGCAATCTTTATTCCACATGTACCCACTTAGCACAATGGGGACTAAACAAATGTGTGTGTCAAACCCAGATGGTGTGATCCCGATGCTGCTGAGGGACAAAGAGAGGGGTGGCTGGGACCTACACAAGGAGGTGTGGACGGAGAGAGAAATAAAAAAAACTGAAGTAAATATCTGTAGCGCTATAGAAATCTGCATAATCTTTGGCCGCATGGAGGCAGAGAAGATGCAGTGCACAGAGCAAACCGCCTGCTAATTTCATGTATAGAAATATTCTCATTCACAGCACAGCCTCCCTGGCTGAGCACAACTGAGACAGGTACACAGGGTGTGGTGTTCTGTCTAATATTCAGCTGTGCCCACAAACGATTCATTTCCGTGTCAGTTATCATTTAATCGGATGAAACCTAAAAATTTATGAACATCTGTTGATATGAGTGGCTCTTGAATATATGTTATCAATCTTTCTTATATTTCCAACCTGAGTCATAGTTACAGGATAGGCCTATTTAAGTAATCTTTACTCAAGCTGTTGTAGCTCCTGGGAAGCTCCCCCACTACCAAATGATCAGCTTACTCATGTGTGCTTTGTTTAGTGCTAGTGAGAGTATGGGCCGCCTGACTGCTAGTAGGCAGCTTATTTGGTTAGCCGCCCGGCCATAAGGATCCATCAGACCAAAGGACAAGGAAGTCCATGAGTCAAACACAAACATGTACACGCACGCCCGTGTGGCACTATACTCCAGAAAGCTGAATGACATCCGAGCACTTACAAAGAGGCCATAAGTCCAAGCTGTGGCCAACAGGCTCATCACCTGCATCCCCCTAATTGGCTGAAGCTTTCTGAAGGACAGGAGAATCCTAGATAATAACCACAAGAGCACAGCAAGAGAAGAACAACAAACAGAATGGTAGGAATGATCAGAACAACAAGAAGAGGAAGCGCAGTAAACAATCCCTTTGCGCATATTCAGATGCTGTACTTAGATATTATAACAGATGGGACTTCGGGTTCAGTTGAAGACATGGACTGTATATAAATTAGACCATTTGTGTCAACGTCCTCACATTATACAGAAATTACGCATTTGGAGTCTGTGTAGTGGTAAAGCAGAGAGCCACCAAAAATGTCAGAATCTTTGAGAAATATTTTATAGAGGTGTACTTCCACTTTCCTTTATTTGGTCAGTGTCCCATGCATTAACATGGAAAAGGCAGGATTTATGAGCTATTCTACACCAGCCACCAGGTAGCAATGCTTTGAATTTATTTTCATGTTATCCATCTTTACATACGTCTATAATTGCAGAACTATGTTGTCCGACTATATCAGAAATCTAAAATGCTGTTGTGAAGTGAAGGTGAAGGAGTGATGTGATTTGTGTGGGTATGAAGGGCCGCATTTTTTAGACAGCTTCCCTTGACGTGGGTTTACATGTCGAATTAGAACAGATGTGTTTTAAATAAGACTCAGAAATTTCTGTCAGAGAAGTACACAGACAGCTTAAGGCACCAGAAAGGAAAGAGAGCAAACTGGTCCTATCAGCAAGGCTTGGATATTCACGTTCTGAATGTGGCTCTTGACAAGGTTAATAATCAATGTTCATTTCACTAAATGATAATGTTTCTAAAAAATCATACATGCAAATCTAATTCAAAATGCAAGGACCACACATGAGTCTGGTTTATTTAAAAAAAATGCCACCTCACTGCTCACACTGCAACGACTGTAGCTACACTGTACTTTTGTTTCCTCAATCCAGGAGAAAAGCAACCAAGCCTTAACAGATCCGGGAGAAGAGCCAACCTGTGTGCACAAATGTAGGGTCACAACATGTCACCATGTTCACCATCCCTAGCTGTTTTGAGAGTGGAACTCTGTAAAATGTCTGCACCATGATGTCCAGTTTGTCTTGCACATATGACACAGCGTTAGATTCTCTGGTCAGACCCATTCACAACAAGCCAGTAAATCCGTGGGACATTCAGGTGAGGGATGCTGCAGCATTCAGGGTGGGATGTATGAATCACACCGTAGAGATCACATGTTATTGTTTACACTTCAACACCAGTGTCGGCCCGGAAAAAACTAAATTTCTTGAATCTCCTTGTCTTTCCAAGTTGAGTTAAGCTCAGACTTCCACCTTTATTCCATCTCCTTTTCCACACTGAATATTTGTGTTCTTATTTATTTTTTTTTAGTTTCTTCTGTTGTGTTAGAAACCTCATCAATCATTCAACCCACGGAATCCTCTGGAAGAAAACACCTCGACTGTTATCACATGAGCTCAATCGGACAGTGCCCAGAGTTTCTATAACTTGACATCTGCATTCTCACATACACCCCTCCAGAATATTTTTTAAGAGATTATGCTTTTTGTGAGTTTAGTGCATGTATGAAAGCAGCCATATTGTCATTTTGTATTGGTGAAAAACCACACGTTTACGAAAATACAATTGTGACACAATGCACCACTATCAATACTTGTTTCTATCATGTTGTCTAGCCTTGCTTTTGCTGTTCATGCTAAGGCATTTTCTTTCTTCTTTAAATCCTCCATGCCTTAAAGCTTGTGTGATAATCTATCTCCGGCGGCTGAGCTGAGGGATGAGTCTTTTGTAGAGGAGGAGGAGAACAAGGAGGAGGAAGAAGAATGAAGAGAGGTGAGAGAGAGGACCAGCTCTGAGCTCGCCTCTGTCTCCCAGTGAAATCCAAGTTTTAACAGTCAGTGTGCGTTCTCCATTGACCTCTGCTCTTTATCGATCCACCTGCTCTTAATGTACTCTGTGTGTGTGTGTCTGTGTGTGTATGTGTATGTGTATTTAATGCATACGCAAGGAGACAGAAACTAGCAGTTGTTTTTTGTGTATACCTGCAAATCTGCCTACGTCTGATAATCTTTAGTAAGTACCAGGAACAACAAGCTACAAAGAGGAAGATAGCTGCCTACATAAAGCACTTCACAGTGTGATGTATGTTGGAAGGTGTTGGAAAGAATCTGGGAAAATGTGGATGGTGTGAAGATACACACATATGGTGACGAACTGAATGGAAGGAGGAAAATACCTATAGGATATGAAAAGCGTGAGAGACGTATGGTGATAATATAAAGAGGGGAAAGGCTCATGGGATCACAAAGCGTTTATCACTCTCACTCTCATTGCTTGCCTCCCCTCTTTTTTCATAAACACCTGACAAATTCACACACATACACATATGAACATCCACATACACCACTCCGCCCTTCAACCGCACAGCGGCATTTTTTTTTTTATTTAATTTTTTTATCTCTGGCCTTATTCCACAGCTTATGAATTTTAATAGGCCTCAATCAGAACACCTCAGCAGTGTTTTTCTATCTCCCAAAGTAATGGACTTGAACCCCCTGAGAGTTCTTAGACAGCTCTGTATTCGCAGAGCTAAGGAAGCCAGAATGAAATAGGGAGCAGTGGAGGGGATGAATGATAAGGATGGACGGGATTTGGATGAATAAGAGAGCGACGGACGGAGGGATGGTGGGGAAGGAAACGTGCTTGCGGAAGGGATCGCTGATTGCGTGCAGGGTGTCAAAGCGTGACAGATTGAGAGGGAGAGAGAGAGGGAGAGAGAGGCCTTGACTCCAAAATGGATTCCTACTGGATGTCAACACAAACAGTATGTTAGCATGCATACAATCACACACAGACAAACACACAAGAATATTAAATAAGAGTCTGATGGTTTCTGGGTTGCATCACACACCCACCTTCCCCAATTACAAATTGCACTGACAAATGGGCCTGCTTGGTAATGCAGAGGTTGACACACACACACACCAACACACACACAAACACGCACACACAGACAGTGAGAGATCACTGCGTTTGCAAATTGAGTGGGTCACTGGTCCTTTTAGACCATGTATTTAAACACACAAATGCACACACCTACATCATCCACACAAACGCACACACAAACACACACACGTACATTTAATGTCTCCAGCAGATCTAAAACAAAGCTTCTCTACATTGTTTCAGTTGGACATTTTCCTTATTCTGCCATCCTTGCCAGGACGTGTAGCCATTTGTCGAAATCAATGGAGCTCAGGAACTGGTGTTATTCTTTCAATGGTTCATTCTCTCTCTCCCCCCGAATGAGAAAAGTGATTACCTGAGAAAGAAATGTATTTGTATATTAGTGAAAGGTGACAGCTTTGTGTCTGTTGTCTTTGTGAAAGGAATGTGTGTAGCTGTGGTACCTCTGTATGTTTCCCGGCTGCCTTATTGCTCACCCTCTTGTTCCTTCTCTCACAAAACTATGCGCACATGCACTGCACAGCACGCTGCGAGTGCTCGCAGGAAACACAATTCACGCTCTACATGTGCCAAAGTTGATAACCGGAAAACAATGTTGTCATCACCACACTTCCCAGAATCACAGCACTTTTCAAGCGGTCGGGCTGAAGGACAGGAGAGCGGAACAATGCGTGCGCACGACCATAAGCCAGCTCCATTCACAGGCCATGTAGTTCCACCAACTGTTAAAGCCATTTCCATCTCGACGCCGCAACAATGGAGCGAGACAGAGAGAGACTGAGGGACTATTGATATCGAGCACTGCCGAATGGTCGGACGACGAGCATTCACTGTCACAGCGGATGGATGGTTTAATTGTGGACTGGTGTGAGAGAAGGGGAGCGTGTACTTTTGTGTGTCCCCATGCATGTGTCTGTATCTGCGTGTGTGAGTGAGAGGACTCGGGGAGGTGACAGCCGTTATCTCAGGCCCACAGACAGACACTTAGCCCTCCGCCAACCCTCAAACACTCGTCCCTGTGGCACGCTCAGAAATGTCATGAGCTGGCACTGTCATTTTGTGTGTGTGTCAGAGTGTGTGTGTTTTGTGGGCTTGTCCGCGTTTATATGTTTGGGAACCACATCAACTGTATGGGACTGCTTGCACTTTGTGTGCATTGTGAGGGTGAGCTTATACGTCCATGAAAAGTATGTCAAATATAAAGCTGCTCCTTTGTGGCTAGTTTATTCAAATATTAAGTTATTCTCATTTTTACACCAACCCACAGAACTCCCCACAACCACACAAAAATAGTGTCTACTGACAGCAATTACAGAAACCATAAATGCTGACCACAAATGTGTGTGTGTGTGTGTGTTTTTCCACAAAACTCCCTCTGTTGCAGTATGTGAATGGGCGCTACCTGAAATATTGTTAATGCGTGTCATACTTAATTGTTATTTCATTTAAATTGATTGTTTATAACATCTTTGCCTTGGTAAAAAAAATGTATTCCTGTATAATAATTACAGGAGCCTACATTATTTAGGAATGTGAACAACAATATGTGAATAATACAATTACATTTCCATTTTGCTTCCTTCCTTTCAAGCACATTCTCTCTGTTGTGCTCTCACTGGCCAATCCCCATCAAGTGTCAGTTTCTCAGAATGGCTGCAAATAACAAGTTTTGGCAAGCAACAAGCAATTTGACAAGATAATTGGAATTTGGTCAATATGTCGCTGTTGAATATATAAGACCCCTCACTTCTTTCTGCTCACCATAGTTTTTTTTATTATTAATGTGTAATTATAGAAAAAATATAGACAAAATATTGAAAACATTGATTTGATTCAGACTATGCCACGCATTGAGCTTTAGATCATTAACCCTTACTGTTTGCAGGAACGCAAATTTTGGGGACTTTGCATTGGCAAAATGCAAAGTCTTCGTAGAAATTCGTAGAAATAACTACATGAAATATATCATCACAATCATTGATATAGATTTTCTTGATTAGAAATTTATCTTGGCCATATCCTCCAGTCCTATTCAGAGTTGTGATAAAGGCCAAGGATTACTTCTCCGTTTTGACAGACACGGACAAATATGACCGCCTTCTTTGCCGGGGAACCTCCTCTCCGGGCTCCACGGAGAGCTCTTCGTGCAGCTCTGATTTTTCTAACTACACATCGGCATGACGGAGAGCCTACGGATTAGCCATTCGCTATGATTGGTCCACTAACGACAGCATTTCGGAACGACATCATTTCCGGACCTCAAACTTCCTGTTTCATTTCCTATATCACAATAAACCCAAACACAACTACGATTCTACGATTAATGTGAGCAGTGTGTTAAGCGGAGTTGTCCGGTTGACGGTGGCTGTTTAGAGCCCTGACGGCATGTGTTTACGGTCACATACGGTTATAACAAACTTTCATAACGCCGTTAGCATCCAAGCCACCATGCTAACTGCAGTGGTAACTGTGCAAACACATGCTGCCATGAATTTAATTCCATGGCTATCATGAGACTGTTTCTCAAACACCGACAGGTTAAGAGCAAACACTTGGTAGTAGTTAGTATCCGGAGTCCCTGCTGACTGTGTGTTAAAGTTGGGGGGGAGGCTAGCTGCTTCCGTGTAGCTTCAAGTAGTGGAATTAGCAATGCAGTTCGCAAACAATACCGGAGAAAAGGTGCGCTAAGAAACAATAACATAAGCATTTTGACTGGCTGGGTGTCACTTAATTTTATTGAGTTGCCATCGTACACTGTGTGTGTGAAAAGCCGGGAGCAGGTAAATAATGATAATGAGACCTCATGAGGTAGGCTTCTCTAAGCTCGTCTTCCGTTGCGCCACCTACTGTTCTGGCACCCAATTGTTTGCAGCACCGGAGATAAATCAAAAAGTGTCCGTCTGTAATGGACTTGGAGAAGCATACATTGGCCTTTAGGTGGGTGGAATTCCTCCATATCCCATATCTCACCTTGTGTTTAACAGAATGACTTAACATTACTCTGTGCAACTCCATATTGTGCATACGCATGTGTATACATGTGTCTGTCCTCAGGAGAGTTTGAAAATGAACTGCAGCGGACATATGGTCAGTGGACATATTAATTGTAAACCCTACATTTAAGAGCACCCTCACTCAAAAGTTGAGAAACTCCACAGCACATGCAAAATAAAATCTGTAGCGCCACCTCTGCTGCTCAGGGCTAGTTAGCCAACCTGATGAAAGTCCACTGCACAGTGGAAGTAGTCAGGGCACATTGCAATATGCTTAACTGTTCATTATGCTGTAACTAGAGGCAGAGAATAGCAAATGGTTGAAGGGAAAGTTCCAGGTCTGGTTTAATTTTATCATGCAAAAAGGTCTGGTTGTGAAAGAAATAACAGATCTTTAGAATTAAAAAGAGACCATTAAAAGGAAATGATTACTGAGGCCCAGTGCTACAACAACAAATAAGGAAGTAAAACATTTTACATGTAGTTCATTTTTGATTCCCTGCCAGCTTTAGAGCAACCAAACAAGTCCAAATAAAGTTATCTAGACTTTATCGAATTGCAGGGCATCATCCTTTTGCATTGTTTTAGAATAAGTTGCAGTCTCTGTCCTTGGCACCCTTATTTTTGGTTTATACATTATATCAATGAACTGTTCTCTACATGTATCAATGTGACCGTAGAAGTGTAAAGCTACTAAACTTATAGCAGCATGTTTCTAAAACTCTAATTGTATAACAATTGTGCTTTTTGACCGAGAGGATGTGGGCAAACCTTATCAGAGTGTTCTTCCACCTTTTATGTTGGCCACCCTTTTATACCCTGCAAAGCTGTATAGCTCTCAGAGTGATAAAGATCCCGGCCGTTTTTTAATCAGAGTTTGAGCCATTTCGACTCAATTGCCACCAAATGTTTTAATCTTCACTTATTACTTTTGGTTTTGTTTATGGTTTTAAGTATCGTCCTTTAATTGTTCTAATGTCAGGAGTTCAACTTAGCAGTGCATCTTATGCAACTTTTCTTCTTGTTGTATGACTGCAAGCTATACTTCTTAAAACAGATGCTGCAATAAATACAAAGAAAGACTGTGAGTGTAAACATATAACACAATGAAATGCTTCTTTAGAATAGCAGGTTGGAAATCACCCGTATTAATACTGGCTCCTTCAGGTGGACAACAAATTATAAACATTATGTGTTGTACTAGGTCATTTAAATTAAGTTGTTGTTGAACTTTGTAGATATTGATTGTAGTGCAGAGATGGCCCTGGTGGTTATAGAAGACAAGGGGACTCGGGCTGTAATCTGTCTGCATTATCCTATCATGGGGTTACTCAGAGTTGAATATCTGGTCACAAAGACAACAGAGATAGATTTGCTCATCCCTGACAGCCACAAAGGAACTGGAGAGTCAGATGAGACGGTTAGGAGTCGACAAGGAGTATTTGCAAATGATGATGTTGTTGAGAATGATGGTGAAGGTCAGACAGTATTCTTTTTATAATTATTTTATAAATATTGAACTGACATCAGAGTAACATTGTGTAGCACAGAAGCTCAACTTCGATCAACCTCCCCACCCACACGGTGCCAAGGACTAAGATTCAAGAATCAAGATTTTTATAATCAAATGCACAACAATAACATTAAGCAGTCGCTGGCAGTGAAATGCTTGAGTCACAGGGTCTCTTCTAGCAATGCTCAACTATAATGCTAATTGCAGCATCCAGTGTTTCAATTCGCAACTTAAACACAAGTTGCAATGTTGAGACTGCAAAACATGAGAGAGTGAGATTACAAGATGTCTCTTAAGTAAGATTACAGGGTCAGCTGTTGTGTCTGACTATTGCCAGCACTAGTTACCACCAGTGTTTGAAATGACACTTCACCACCTGAATGCTAATCACCATCTTACTGGTTTTATACCGACTAGTGCACTGGCAGTTCCAGACATGGCTGTTTGGAATGTAAACTTGGTCTGTGGTAATGCTGGTTGCAGCTGTTTTTTCCGGCACTCTAAAACTAACCTGCAGTAAATGAGCAATTAAAGACAGATTGCAGGACTCAGTCAGCAGAGCCTTGAATCTGTGCCACTGCTGCTGCTCAGCTGTTGAATCAAAGTGGGTTGAAGCTCAACTCAGTTAGTAGAGCAGTAAACTGGAGAATCAGCTGTCGTGGTGGTTATTGTGAATGTGCTGTTGTTGTGATCAACATTGATGCACTCGCCGCCTATTTATTCAAAGTTTATTATAGTTGAATGAATCATGTGTCCAAATCGCACCAATCTTAACAACGCGCTTCCTTGGGCTCTTAAAACTACACAAGGGCCAAGTGTGAAGTTGATAAGATGAATGGTCCTCGAGATATATGCTCCATATACAGGAAGAAGAAGGAATTGATTTTGCACAAGGGAATTTTTCATTTGCATTAACACGGCTAGCAACCTTTGGCTCTGGAGCAGCATGTGACTCTTCAGTATCCCTGCACTGGCTCACTTATTTATATAAATAATGGTTTTTTAAATTTTGTTGAATTGTATTAGTTGTTGAACAGTGGACAATCTTTCAAAGGGAATACTGATTATCTTGGAGTTCAAGGTGATTCTGTGAATTGAAATCGAAAAAAGGCTTTAATATTGTTTCAACTAAAATATGCAACGCATCCTACTACCTCTTCTGCCCCTTTCCCTTCTGGTGGCTAATTGAGTTTCCGACCCCCACCCTTGGTGAGCCTACCATAGATAAATAAAAGAAAAGGAATGTTTCGTAGGAAATTAGTGTAATTCTACATGGACAGATTCATTTGATTTCACTGCCAACGATGCTGGCTCACCTGTCTGCAGAGAAATAACAACAAAAACAGCAACAAATAGTAATGTATAAACACATTTCAAAAACAAGCACCCAACCTTTGCTGAAAAGTACCAAGCAGGATGAGCAAAAAAAAAAAAGATTCCAGAGCTCCTGCAGTGAGCTAAGCAGAGCAAATAAGCTTTCATGAAGTGGATCAAGTCTTCAAACTCAGCCACTGCTGCTAGTTGTGTGGCAGCTCAGGGGATAGTTTATTAAAATATCAGCATCTATACTTGGACCTCAAATAAATTAAATTGTTCAGACATTTTTTGATATTAAAATGGCAACAATCAGCACTCATCAAATTGACGACATCAATTCAGCTCCAGCATATTCAACTACCGAATATGCGAGTCAAGTAATGTAAACGATATTGAGCAGACAGCGCTGGTTTACAGATGTGTGAACTCGATGGGCTGCAGGAAGAAATCCTTGAGTCGATACCACTTAAAGGCAACATACGGGGGGGGGGGGTTAGGGGCATTTTTTAGGCTGTTGTGAATAGTTTGAAAGCCAAAGAAATAGACACCACCTACTTAGTGTCAGCGGCTAATGATGGGGCACCTAGTACGAGACGAGCAAACAAGGGTTTGGGACTTCAGAAGTGCCTCGGCCAAAAGTTGCTCTCGTTTCAAAGCATCTTTCATCAAGAGACACTGTGGATGAACCTTATTATTCAGATCGTTCACAAAATAATGGCAAAAGGGTTCAACCACTGTCAATTATTTTCATTTTTAGATGAACTATTCTGATTTCTTGGCGCATAACATCAGGGGAGATGTGCTGAAACGGTTGATTGCCTCTCTAGAAAGTGTTCAAACCTTCCTGGAGCACAAAGGCCTCACCTATTTCACACTGGAAGATACCGATTGGCTGGAAAAGTTGCACTTCATGGTGGATACGAAGACTCACCAAGACATGAACAAAGGTCTCCAGGTGAACGGAAGCATGGCCCTGGAAGACGCGGGAAGATGGCAAGAGATGAACAGAGCGCTATTTCCTGTCCCATCCCGAAGAGAGTTGTAGAAGAAATTAATCCTGTGATTCGTGAGTATTTAGAGATTGCAATCATTGTACTGTGAACTGTAAAAACAAGTTATACCATTCCCAACATTTATGTGAAGATGAAGAAGTATAAAGTTTGAGTCCTGAGTGAACACAAAAGTCACATCTTATAGCCCGGAAATAGAAAAGATCTGCAGTGATGTTCAGACACATAAATAATATGAAACAGGTGAGAACACCACACATAATGGGCAGACCCATGGGCTATACCATTAATCACTTATAGGGGGCAGCCTATGTAAGGGCTGATAGACAGAGAAAGACAACTGCTTACATTCACGCAGGTCTTTAGACCAGGCCAGGATGCCAGACTACTTGAAGGAAACCCATGGAGGCATGGGGAGAACATTTTGTATCAATTAATTTAGCTGTACTACCTTCTGGTAAAACCAGGCACACAGGCCTAGGGCCGCCTTTAAGGCCAGACCGTCTGAGAATAAACACCTCATTCTTTTACTCTAGGCGGCTTTCTCAAACAGGGCTATTCCAGTTAATTTAAGACCATGGGTATTATGCCCCAAAAACAAAATGTTCTACCAGGACCAGGGCTTAAAGGCTTATTAAAATATGACTCAAATGGGAAAGAGAACTTAAGAGGGATTTTTTGGTGTCTTTCTGTCCCCTAGTGGTCTTAAATTGCCCTCTGCAGCTTTAGAGCCCTGTCACACATACGCAAATGTACCAATGGCAAACCTTCACCTCCCACTCACGTCCAATCAGCGAGGGAGCAAATAAAACATTCAGGATATCAAGATATTTGAGATATTCAAGATCAAAAATGGTACAGCAGAAGTGTAGTGTATGATAAATAATGTAAACATGCTCTCTGTCCCACCAACAAAGACGTTTGTAAGGATGCATTATTCTCTCATTATTGTGAGTAACTCACTTAATGGGGTTTCACAGCACAGCAGATGATAGAGCTGTCACTCGACTGTTTGTCTAGACCACCACCCACATCTGTCTTTGGGTTTTGTCTTGTGGCCATCTGTTCTGCAGTACAACCATGCAGAACCACAGGAAGCAGGAACAGATTTGAAGCCAGCTTTTCAGGAACTTCCTCTAAAATGTTGATCATTAATATTCATTAATATCGGAATAGTTACCACACAGCATGACAAGTGCAAAGCATGCTGCCTACACAAACAGCGGTTTAAGCAGATTACAGTTTCCAATCCTGTAACAAAGTATTGTTTGAACAAAATCATACCCAAGGCATTTTCCATACTGCAGAAACAAAAGGTCTTCAGTTTGTGTCTGACATTGTTTATCCGTGATACACATACCCTACCAACTGCAGTCAAGTATGTTGTGAGTAGTCGCACAATTTTCTATGAGGGCTTAGATAGTAGATGCATCTCATACTCTTTGCCGGAGTTTCTCACAGTAGAGGCTCATAAAGAGTCCCCCTCAGCTGTTTAACAAGACTCGAGACTGCTGTAATCATAAAAATCCTTGATGATGTTGCTGAACAAGGTCAAGCAGGCAAAGCATGTCAGCAACGGCAAACAGTTTCATGGGGTTGCAGAGCGATTTTAATGCCACATACACTGCAGACTATAGAACCACCAGGTTTCAATCAGGCCTGTCAGCAGTTTACAGGTGTGATCAGATGAGCTGGGTTTCCTCAGTGGCTGTAAAATCCTGTACGCCTGGCAGTTCGCCTTTACTTATTCAATTGAGATTTGTAATTTGAACTGTCAGCGGTTGACTCTTTCAGAAGTATAAACATTGTATCCAAAATATAACATTTAACTTTTATTAACCATCTGTTGATAATACTAACAATACATCTGTACATGTTGTCCATACCTATCACATGTATGAGCTAGAATGGCAGAATAATGGAGCCCATACTTAAGTCAATGCCCAACACTCCCTTTAAAAACAATTTCACACACTCAAAGATATCAATCCTAAATGTGCCCAACTTAGTTATATATGTTTTTTCATCAAGGGCCATGCATTATTTTGTGGGAGGATGGGGTATGGGTCAGGAAAGATCCATTACATTTGGGTGCAGATTTCTAGAAATAGACAGATCATGAAATTTTCTTTAATTTTCTTTAATGTTTTGATATCGGGCTTTTTCAACATTTTCATTGATTTCTCAGAAAATGTTCCATCAGACATGTTCAGGGGACTGATATCAGTGAGTGTGTGCAGTTTGGTGCACATCCAGATAAAAATCGGGATCTAGTGAATTTAAAGTGGTATGCACTCTGAGTGCCATTCTCGTTACTCATGGTAAATTAGGGATTAAAGTTCTAAATTGGATCCATATACTTTAATCTGCACAGAGAGATGGGTTCTCTATTCTCAAGGACAACCCCACATTCATTTTTGGGATATCCGAAGTGATCCCTTATTGCGGATTTCTGTTTCCTTTTTTTGAGGCACAGCGATTATCGGCAGTTTTTTCTGCAAGTGGGTGTGTGTTCAGTACATTGGTGCTGCTTGCAGAGTCTGACAGGCAAATGAGGAGAAAATTAGATACTCACACAAGTATTCTTTTACAATACCAGCAATTAAAAAAATGTACATGGTTTGACCATCAACTTTCTTACTATAAAAACTAGGACACAGTTGCAACCCTAGCCACATTATAATGCATGGTAGTATCATATCATGTGATGCTGATAGGGTGTTATTCTTGTTTCACAGGGCAGTTTTTTTATTTGTAAAATAAATTCACCAAACATCATGAGATAATTTAATTCAATTAATGCTCATTTTATGTTATACATACGCTATATATACTACTACACTATATATAATTATTGTCACATATACAAATCTATCTACTTACTGACCAGTTAATTGGATTAAGGTAACACACTCAAATCCTTAGTACAGTTGGTGTGTAATTATAGAGTGATGCAGCTTCATTAAACTTCAAAAATGCACTGGGGGTAAAGGCTGTCGGCCAGTGTTGTTTCATACATAGAACAGATAGTGAACAGGATATTGGAGATGAGCAAACACAACCTTACACTGGTACTGCCAGTTGTAATAAATGAACACACTGATTTATATCTTGACATGAGCGAGACACCATGGACACATGGACATCGCCCTACTACTCATTCTTCTCCTTTTTATTATCCACAAACAAATTACACAAATGCAGAGCAGTAGTTGCACCTAATTATATTCAAGTGTGAGTCTGGTAAAAAGAAAAGACAAATTCCACTATATACATTGTATATACAGCAGGCTCAGTCATGGCGTACTGTACACACACACATTAAACACACACGCTCCCCTGTCTTGCCCACTAACAGTTGCATCTCTCACCATTTGATGCCACAGGCCCCAAACAAGCCATCTGCACTACTTTCTGTCTCTGCCAGCTTGGCCCCAAGGGATGGACCTTGGGTGTGTGTGTGTTTGTGTGTGTGTGTATCCATGCATGAATATTTTGTTTTGTTTGGGGGGTGGAGGTAAGAGAGGGGGTGTAGAGGGGACATGTGTTGTTAGTTGCAAACATGTCTAGGTTATTTCAGGAATACTATCTGAGGAAGGAAGGATGATAGAGCACGGAGTGTCATAGGACATGGAATGACAGGAGTGTTTGAGAGAGAGGGCATGGTAAGCCATGATAAAAAAAAAGGTTATCAAAGAAAATCAAATGCAAACAGAGGCGGATAAAGAAAGACAAATGGACGAAAATGGTATAAAACCAAATTAATTCATTCAACCCTGTATCTAATATGATTCTACTGCTGTTCTAGCAGCTATGTGATGCTGCTCTTAGTCATAATTGCTTTGAGGTTAAAGCAATTATGAGCAATTTGAGGCATTCTTACATGCACATTATTAGCAGGTATAATACTTATCTTTGGTCTGTATGTTGGCCAGATGCCATTTTCCAATTAGCAATAAACAGGGTGTACCTGAGGCTGATGGGAATCTTATTAGTTTTGCAGCTTTTTCATTAAAAGTGATAAAAAAAAAATCAACACAGTCTGACCTGCTGATGGCTCGAGATGAGAAGCTACAATTAATCCTATCATACACGTCTTCTCAGAATTCCACCACAGTCCATTCAACAGTTATCACAGCATTTCACAGATGTGATGGCACAAGGGAATACGTATTTGGATCATCAAAGTCCCTGGGGTACATCACCTGGCCACTGTGAAAACAACTTTACAATTTTAAGCCAATCTACCAAGCAGACGTTGAGACATTTCACTGGATAAGCAACAAATTAGAACTTGTAGTAGCCAAATATGAAACCGCAGGAATCTTTTTTCTTTCTGGCTCACAATAAAACAACAGATATTACTAATACCACATAAGAGAGACATTGTTGTGTTGGATTAGCATTTAGTTTGGTAAGAATGAGGAATAACTCTGTGCTCTTGGCAATAATTATTTATCTTCCAGAAAATATCCAGCATTTCACAATGTCTATACTGGAACCTGCTTTTAGGAGAAAAGGTTGGTACATCATATCTTTAGTGTGAACACCTTGCAGTATAAAGTGATAGTTGGTTGCATATCTCATTTATTCATAGCAATTTTACATAGTGGAAATAAACATTTGTCTCCAGAAATTTGTTAAAAATATATGAACCAGGTCTGATGGTAGACGTGAAGCTCGGAGAGAGGATATATTCAGTTGAAAGAGAAACTGGGGAAAAGGATGGAGGGAAAGACAAGGCAAACAGTTGCTTCTCTGCATCTCTGTGTTGTCGCCAAATCAAAGACCCAAACATTCTGCTCTCAACAGCAGTAATTATCTAAAAGATAATCAGTGGCTTTTTACTTGTCAATCACAGAGAAAATACAACACATACCAATGCATATCAACTTCTGCACACACTAAAACACACACACGCACACGCCCACACACAACTGGTATGGTTGGATGTTTTTCTCAGCATGTGTCCTGGTATCTGATATACACCAGTTGTATCAAAACATGTCATTTGGAGGGACCTAAAAAACACCAAAAGATTCTGACGGGTGCATCCCAGCTTTTCCCAGATACAACCCACACACCTGCCTATATCCATAAACATTGCCTCCCCATTAGGACTTGACATGTGTGATTTTATTGCACCAGCTTCATGCAGAAATCTTAATTGCATGGTCTATTGCATCTACATTTTATGTAATTACAATCTCATCATTAAAACCTGATAAAACAGGTGCTGCTGCAAACAATGGCATTGTAACATGAGTGTCTAAGGTCCCTGCAATTGCTCATGCATGTAATGTCACACTGATTGATACACTGGATAGTTACATTTTGGAAGATGTTTGCTCTAATTTCCAAGAGTAGCATGATAATTGCATGTAGCATGTAGCAGGCAATTAGGAAACCTTTAGCCTAGCTTATTATTAAGATTGGAAGCAGCATACCTGTCTGAAGTTACAGTTTTTCACAATTGTTAACACACATTTTTCAAAACTATAACGGCTTTCTCAAAACTGCACACAGAAAACTGAAAACCTCACACATAAAATGCTAAACCTGACACTCCCTTTGCAAGATGACTCTTTGATATCAAATCTCTTACCTGTTCACAAAATGGAACTTGAGTTTTCATTTGGTACACACAGCCATATTTTCAATTGACACACACATACCATTCATTGAGTACACACAACTAAGCATTTGCTTGCACACTACCAAGCATTTACAGCACACTGAAGTGCAAAACTGAAAACACAATCATCAAAATGGAACACACCATATGAATGGCAGTGACTCTGGAGAATGAGCCATTTCTCCTTTTGTAAAATGTCTCAGTGTAGGCCTACTTTTTTCATAGTCAAACATAAAACATCACACAAATATGCAGCATAAAAAGGTTTATTTCGGTACACACAGAGAACAGTACAGTACTGTAAACCGGCCTGCTCAACCCCCCCCCCCTTCACAAAAATTACAGTTTTTCACAATTTTTAACACACGTTTTTCAAAACAATAAAGGCTTTCTCAAAACTGCACACAGGCAGCTGAAAACTTCACACACAAAATGCTGAAAGGCCTCGACACTCACATCGCCACAAGCCTCCTCCATGGCTTGGAGCAGTGAGACTCGGTCCTGTGGGTTCCGTTCATATTCCTTCCACCTCCAAGCTGAAAATAATTCCTCAATGGGATTCAGGAAAGGAGAATAAGGTGGAAGGTATAGAACGGAAAAATTTGGGTGGTCCTGAAACCACTCACGCACTTGAGCAGCCCGGTGGAAGCTCCCATTGTCCCAGATGACAACGTGATCGATCCGCTGTGGGTCATCTACCTGGCCAGTTGGTACCAGCAGGTCATGCGGGCCATCCAGGAAGATGAGGAGACTAGCAGCATTATAGGACCCTAGGTGGGCATGACGGTGCAAGATCCCATGGTGATTCATTGCAGCACACAGTGTGATGTTCCCGGGACACGCTGGCCGGGGACCTCAACAATATCCCGCTGGCCAATGACGTTTCTGCCCCGTCGCCTCCTCTTCACCAGGTTGAATCCCACCTCATCAATAAAGATGTACTGGTACAACACATTAGCTGTGTGAGGCTTTCTACCTCAATATTTTTTATTGTATTGTATTGTATTTTATTGTATTCAAATGTACCGGCTGCTATGACGACTTAATTTCCCTTCGGGGATGAATAAAGTAATCTATCTATCTATCTATCTATCTATCTATCTCCTGGATCCGCTGACACAGACAGCATGAGAATGCAAGTTACAGTATGGACACAGAGAGGTCAACACAGTGGGATACAGTGAGACACTGTAGAAAAGGAACAATATTGGATAACAGGTACAATACATGCATGTGTCAGTGCTGACACACTGAACACTTGTTTCATTCACATGGCAGTCCTATGAAGAATACGCTCCAATGTAGAGAGGCTGACGGTCTGGACGGTCTGGACGTTTCTAAATGTAGCATCGTCAGCCAGGATCCAATTTCAGTCTCCTGTTCGGCTGTGTAAATGAGGTGAAATTGCTCAACAGACCTGAATGTTTAGAGATTTGAGTATATGTGTGTTGTAGGTTGATGCTTTGAGATTTTACTTGAAAAGTGTGTGCAACAACTGGAAAATGTGTGTAGTGTTTTGACAACAATGTGACGTGTAATTGACATCAGAGTGTAAAGAATGAAAGTCAGAGTAAAGAATCACACTACCAGTGAGGTAGTGCCAAATTGGGTCGAGTGATTGGTACATGAAGTGAAGGTTGTGCAAATTGTGCCGAATTTTCGCTTTTTGTGTGTTAACAACTGAGAAAAACTGTAATGTGCTATCCACAAATATGAACCTGTCTTCACAGATTGAAATTAAAATAGGAGGGTCGCTGTTCAGTAGCCTTCTCTCTCATATACCTAAATCTGATGAGAAAATTCCTAAAACTATTTCAATACTAATTGTGTTTGTCAATATAGGATTTTTTTGAGAGAGAGAGAGAGAGAGAGAGAGAGAGAGAGAGAGAGAGAGAGAGAGAGAGAGAGAGAGAGAGAGAGAGAGAGAGAGAGAGAGAGAGAGAGAGAGGAGAGAGAGAGAGAGAGAGAGAGAGAGAGAGAGAGAGAGAGAGAGAGAGAGAGAGAGGAGAGAGAGAGAGAGAGAGAGAGAGAGAGAGAGAGAGAGAGAGAGAGAGACTGACACTGTGTGTGTGAAGGAACTCTTTCATCTTCACCCCAGAATCCCTGGCGGGGTCTTCCATGCCAATCCATTTCCTGGAGTTGGCTTCAGTCTCACCCAATGGGACGGCACACACATTCGCACACAAACTTGGCTCCCCTCACCCCACTGTGAAAGCTCTGCAATCTTGGGTCTACACGCAGACACACATTCACAGATGCACATGCTCGGCCCATTGGGGGTCCCTTCGCTTCTCTACAGAAACTGAGGCTCCCCAGAGGCATCCTCTCACCCCAGTCTTAATACTTTCTGCCCACATGTGCATTTGTCTAGGTGTGTGTTGTGTTCTGGTCTTTGAAGGCTGTGTGATGGGAATGCATGAAGATGTTTGCCCCCCCCCCGACAACCACTGTAACGATTGCGGTTTCCTCGTGCTCCCAGCACTGTGTGTGTGATCCAGGTCACTCGTGTTATGGGGACTTGCTTCTTTCCCCAAAAGGAGGACTAGTCCACATAATGAAAATAAATATATTTTATAGTGAACACATAGGTTTCAGCAAATACGCCTAGTAGTTATAATTAGGGCTGGAGAACTTTCCTGGAAATGAATATGAGTCAATGTAATGTCCTCTGAAGTTTGGGAGACACAACTGTGTGTGTGTGTCTTTGTTTGGGTGTGTTTGAGAGAGAGGGAGCAAGAGCGAGCGAGGCCAGTGAGATGCTAAATTAATAGCAGTCATCTTTACATGCTTCCCTCTGCTAGCTAAGCCTGCTAATGAACAGACTTGGACGCCTGTGGTTTATCTCACACACAAATACACATGTACACACACACGCACACACACACATACAGGCACACACACAGATGACTGCCAATTCATTAAGTGAACGTTTGGAGCCCCAGACTGTACCAACTGGTAGAAGCTAACTAATCTGCACTGCGCCAATGGAGACAGAACGAGCCAGAGAAACAGATAACATTCACCGAGGGGGACATTCAGCCTCTGAAAACAACTATTAACATCAACATTTGGGAGGGCCTCAACTTCAGAAAGATAAACACACACTCACAAGTGCTTGCATTTGCCTGTGAATATAAAACACAAAAACCTACGGGAAATCTGAAAAAGCAGCAGTTAGGTGCTCGGTGGCTGTTTGTGGCTTTTGTCCTTCAGAAAGTTCAACAGGAGAAAACTTACCTGGTGTTTTTGTCTCTCACGTTTCTTCATTTCACTCTCCCTTTTCACAGAAATTGACAGATTAACCATATCAGTAGACTATGAAATAACTTTTGATATGGAAGGCATGAATACTTCTCTTATGCATAGGCCACACTGGTTGCTGTGCCGCATATTTACTAAATATATATATATTCCGAAGTCTATCTTAATGTATGTACTTCTGCTGCATGGGGTAGGCTGTAATTGAATATTTGTATTGTATTGATTACCTAAAACAAACCAATAAAAAACTGATAAACATATAATTCATAGTGTTGTGAACATTTTAATTGCGGATATACTTCCTGCCTCTCATGTGCATTAGAGGATGCAGCTGCACGGACCACGTGGCCCCACTGTGATGCTTAACAGTCAATATTGGATCAACACACGTTGCAATGCAAAACCAAACCTAACTGGAACAAATGAAGCAGAGACCTTGGTTCAGACCTTGTTGCAGATTTGTAGGTGTGAAAACACCCTTAGAAAGTATTTACCCCCATAGTTAACTTTCAATTCCAAACAGATTCAGTTTAGATCATAAATTATGAAAATATGCTTTAAATATAACCCATTATTCTGATTTCCCAGCCTTGTTGCCATCTATACAAAAGTGAACATACTTACATTGAAATGTGCAGAGGTTAAATTTGATGTAGTTATTACTGAAGTGATTGTTTCCTCAGTGTATAGGAGATAACACTCATTCACATTGAAAATATATCAACAATAGAGGTCGGACACTGATATGAAGGCTACACTGTATGACTACTTAATTGGCAAATTACTTCATCATGGAGAAATTACTATCTACAAGTACATTTAAAGTGTGTTTTGTTATTGAGTGTAATGTATTTTCAATAATTAACTGTTATACCCAGTCAAACATTAGTTGATATACAATTTTCAATAAATGTATCGCACTCCATCCTGACATCTATGGTGAGGGTAAAAGTTTTGGTTTTTTCTGGGCCTTAAATATCAGTGGACCAAAAAAAATCGAGGATATGGAAACAATGCTTCAAGTTGTTTGTGTTTTTTGGTTCATTGTACATTGACTGACAAAACTGGTCTCATGGGAGAGAGCATATGCTACAGTTACAGCAGCCTGAGTTGCATCTTTGTTATCATGTAGGATCAGGTCACTGTGATATAACAGTACGGCTCCAATGTTGTTTTTACTAGGTCTGTGCGGGGAGTTGTTAATATGATAAATTCACTGTTGCTCTCAGTGTCTTCAGGGGACTTGTTAACGGTTATAAAAGCTATAATGGCTGCCTTATCCCTTAAAGTTATAAACACATAAAGGCACATAAACACAACATGTGACATCCCCACTTGCTCTGGGAAGGCAACAGGAAGTACCGAATCGTATTTGCTGTCATTTGTGCTGCTTGTTTTTTTCCTAAATACTGCCTCATCCCCAGTGACAAAAGGTACATCTCTGTACGTTGTTTTCTTGGCGTCTACCAACACTACTGTAATATATGCTGCCAACTCATTGCTGCAGTAACAATTATGGGCTGTAAATCCCTTAAGATCATTTGTGCATATCTTGATCCATAGAGAGTCTGTGTGTATCCCTGTGTAAGTCTCCTCCACCATCCCCATAGCTGTGTTAATCATCCGAGCTGCCACTCACTCTCAAGGTCTTAGTGGCCCTGTGTTGAAAGCTGCCATCCGCAATTCAAATATAAACAGATATTTGTGTTCCAGCCACATTAAGCAGCTCAGTGAAGCAGTGGTCGTAGTCTGAAACAGGGAATTCTGATTTCAGAGGGGTAGGTCATTATTTTGCTAATCCTACTGAAATAGGTTAAATTAATATTCTAGCTACAAGAGCACTAACGCTTAGCAGCATTGCGGACTCAAGACGTTGATGCACAGCAACATTCAAAGTAAAGAAGATAAGACTTTGCTGTGAATGCTTAGATAAAGGTTAGATGGCAGTTTGTTCATTTAGTGTTACAATCCCTTTTCCAGGAAAAAACTGGAATGCCAGAGCTGGAGTGGGGAAGTTTTGACTTTCAACAAGTAATTAGGAGCAAAATCACTTCTGCAGCTAATGCAAACTTGAAAAACGTCTCTTTGTGCTCATGCATTACATGGTTTTTGATCTTCCATGGTTTGATCACTGTATTTCTAAAGCAAAGGCAGGTCCCTGATTCCTTATTGTTCTTTGTTCATTCTCGAGGTGCATGATAAAGCCACAGGGAAGCCACCACCATGAATATGTGTTTCAATGCCTGCCTCTTCAAATTTTCAACTTCACTTCAGCTTAACACACTTCTGACGTTTATTTTTGAAGTGCGACCTGATTTAGTGAAACATGCGAGAAAGTCAATTTCACACCGCATTCATCGGTGAGCATCAGAAAAATCTGTTTATTAGCAGTGAATGCCAAATGAAGACTTGCGTAATGTAAGGACGGCGGGTGCCGACGTGTGTTGCTGCTTCTTAGATGCAGCTTGACCTCCTTTAAGCCCACTGAGACACCACTTCCCTGTTGATCATTCATTGGCATGGTTCGACTGACCTAAGAGCCTCTTGTTTCAACCTCATCAACCGTGTAGAGGAACTGACCATGAAAGGATGTCCACTGATTTTGTTCTGTGATTATGTGTGTGCATGAAAGAGACTATGGCAGAGAGAGAGAGTCGTGTGCATGTGCACATGTCGGACATAATTAACTGAATGGCGCTCTGAGTAAGATGAGGGCAGGGCAGCTTTAAAGCTTTGTCAGACCATACTGACCTTGGTAACAAAGGCTTTCTGCCCAAAGTTATTAGCAATAATTGGACCTTATTATATGATGTATTAAAAGAGGAGGAATTGCACGGGAGCATTCAATTGAACAGTCGTTACACAGAATGGAAAACAGCACAAAAACAGGTCAAGTGGAACAAGTTGTGTCTGTGTGTGTGAGTGTGTGCATCTGTGCATATATATATGTATTTGGATTTGAGGCTGTGCCCAATCTAGTCATACTTCAGGCTTTTGGAAATAAAGCTTTATGTCATTGATAATGCATAGTAGGTCACATTTATGTATCCATTACTGAAGAGAATAATAAAACGATGAAGATCATCTCTAAATATATTG
Source organism: Platichthys flesus (assembly GCF_949316205.1). Taxonomy (NCBI): domain Eukaryota; kingdom Metazoa; phylum Chordata; class Actinopteri; order Pleuronectiformes; family Pleuronectidae; genus Platichthys; species Platichthys flesus. The sequence goes on from NC_084949.1 coordinate 6,815,973, forward strand.
AATTACATTCAGCCTAACAACTCAGAATCGATTTCATTATACAGTGGAAGGCAACGTACATTAGAAACAACAGACACGTTATTATTAAAAGAAGCTCAAAATTAATCTTTATCAGGCATTACATGAAATTCAGTGTGCAGAAGAAAAAAAGGCTTAATTTGAGTTTGAGCCATTGAGTCTATGTGCCTCTCTGAATATGTTAAGATGCATTTATTTATTATTATTTATGTTTGATAAAGAATCAACTGAATTTGATTATTTGTTCAAAAGTTATCTCAATTTCAGGAAAATTATCGATGGTCCTTTCTGGGGACAGGACAAATACACAGACTTAGTATGGCAGCTACACAAAACAAGCCTCCACACAGCATAAAGCGGAATAATACAAAGCTCAGCAAAACAAAGCAGACATCCACTGTAACTGCTAATTACAGAAATCTCTGTTTGTCTGTATGTGGAAACAATATCTGCTGAACTGTTCATTTTATTGACTTAATACTTGGCTTGATTGTTGGAAAAAAAAAAGGAAAGACTGTGTAGAATTTGGTGCAATTTGGACATGTGTGACATATGTTCAATGTGTTTGACAAACAGGGGACCAGCGCTCTGTAGCAGCCGCAGCTGGGACTGAGACCTGGTCAGAACAACGTCTGATTTCCGTTCATGACAACAGCCATAACTGCTTCTTCTCCAGGTGTTCTGTGTACCGAGTTGAGCCACACTGTACTTTGAGTGAACAGATGAACAGCTTTGTGTGCAGCAGCGGGGGTTTCAGGGGTCTGAGGACTGAGTCCAGCAGTCGGTCTTTACTCGCAGCGATTCATTTACTACAGGTCACTTTCACAGTTCCAGAAAGAAAGCTGCAAGCTGTATTAACAAAGGCCAACAGCCCATTCCAAACAGGCAGGTTTAGAATGGTTACTTCAGTAGTCGTGTTAAACAAACAAACAAAAAAACAAAATTAACCTAATCAAGATGCATTAGGATTACCTTTATTTGCCTGACTGTACATTAAACCAAGCAAGGTCCTAAGAAATGTAAGAATGAGGGGGAAAAGGCAAAGGCCGTGTTATGGTGCAAGCACAGTGAAGCTGTGTAGGATTACCTCTAGAATATCAAAGAGTGCCTGCATCAGGAAGGGTAAGACCTGCCGTCATTAAGCAGGCTGTCTTCATGATGAGGCTCTCACTCTTGCACTGATGAGGGAAGGAGAGAGACCAGCGGCCAACTAATTGGAGTCAATTTCTGACTGACTGAGTGTGTGTGTGTATTCATGCGTGTGTACGTGTACATACGTGCATGCAAATGTCTGTCTGTTGGAGAGGTGTCTTCATTTTGGCAGCTCCACGTGAGGAATGGCTGATTCCAGCTAATTTTACTGCATTTTAAAGACATCTTTTCTCCATCAGTCAGTTGACCCGACGGGAGACACAGACATCGAGCTAACAAGATGAATTTAGTCAGGCAAGCAAGTGAAGGGCGGACGTATTGACAGACACCCAACACAATTGAATCAAATTAGTCCACGGTGTATTTATTTAGTCCAATTAGTTCCAGGACTAATGGCAGAAAAAGAAAATTGCCAATAAACAGCTTACCCCCATGGCACCTTAAATCCCTTTCAGGTGAGCTAAAGGGCACAGACAGGTGTAAATACAACCTCAGTCTGACATACAATGATTGATAAGACCATTTCAAATACAGATCAAGTCACAGCATTGTACCAAGCCTCCAGAGAAGAACAGCATTTTACCCCAATATTCATCGACACAGATCATCTCAGGCACTAAGCCTCAACTTGTAGCTAATTTCTGGTTGCTGCTGAAGTTTGTTGCCATTATAAAATGCAGACGTGTCCAACAAAGAAGGTGGCAGCGGGAAATATTTCAACAATAGCAGATCATTTCTTCCTGTTTGTTTCTTTACAGAGTAAAGGATGGTAGAGAATGTCGGAGAATGGGAAGCCATGTCTTTAAATTAATCGCTGGATATTTGCTATTCAAGTATAAGCATTAATTGACACAGATCACACTGATGTCCAGCTACATTGCACATATATTATGAAAATTTGGGGAATTCTAGATTTCGCTCTTTTACATCAACGTCTTAAAAAAAGATCAGTGAATAATCATTTTTTGCAGTTAAATATCAACATGACTGAATTTCTTCTTTCCCCTGAATCATACTTTTATTTAACTTGAACACCAGAAAGCTAATTGATTTTTAATTCCTAGTTGAACATTTTAAGTCAGTTTGGTTATTTTAACTTAAAATTGCAAGCGATAAACCCCAAAATATCTCCTTTCTTAAACAGAGCATGACTATGTTGTTACTGGCAAGCAGCTAATATTGTGTTGCTAATGTTGGACAAACCCTTATCTCTATAATCAGCTCTGGCATAGCTACTATAGATAACTTAACTGGTAAAATACTAATATGCCAAATCTGAATGAATCAAAATGTCATTCATTGCTTCATTGCAGTTTCAAGGTTGAAAGCTCTGTTATGACATAGTTCAAAAGGCTACATTGTCTTTAATTATTAAAAAGTTTTCAGCAGATCATCTTTTGTTCATTTTTTTTTCTTTTGTAAGCAAAGAAACCGCACCAGGTGGAAAAATATGTGAATTCTGCTTAACCTTCAAAAACAGTTACTCAGACTTTTGGGCTATACTGTCATTTCCATAATTAGTTTGAGATTCTGTCCGAAAGGTTACTGCATGCGTTTAACAAGGAAAGCGGTGATTGTCAAACATTTTTAAAGGCTGCTCTCCAATACATAGGCTATTGAAAAAAAGAGAGAAACAGTAATAAACTAGTCTAAGAGGCCATGCTGTTTGGCATGGGGACACAAAATCTATGTTAATTAATTTATGGAGCTAGAGTTTTAATGGTGTTATGCAGTTTATATTTTGGAATGATGTCCTGAAAGTGACCTGAAATTCCATCACAGTAAAAATAGAGACCATTTACTGACAGAGCATTGCCATAGTACTTCTGTGCTGGCTTCACTTAATCTCAAAACATGTTCATACTTAGAGTATATTGAGATTTACTTGTCATTCTATAAAAATGCCTTCTGATTTAAACATTTTAATCAAATTATTTTTTATTGTGTTTTTCCCATGGTGAAAAACGTTGTAACCTTGAGGCTTTGTATCCCAACATAAGAACAATTACTGTACATATGGTACAAATTATTTTTCATTTATCAATGCATTCAATTATAGATTCCTGCATTAATATGAATAGAAAGGACACAAGGTCTACCTGGAGTTGGCTGCTGAAAGAGCAGCAGTTCGAAGAAATGTACTTGGAAAGAAAAAGACTGCTGAACCTTGAATATGAACGACTGTCCCCAGATGATCATACCCGTTATTCATGTCATGAACATCCACTCAAAGCATTGACTGCTAGTTTGAATGTGATACTTGAGTTTAATAATGTCATACAAGGGGTAAATTGCATTTCAACCTCAATAGAAGTGCAACAAAAGTTAAAAAAGAGCCATGGTCTGTGTTGCTGAGCACATGAACCTGCTATATCCATAAGTCTAGATGTTGGCATCTATTCAGTTGTATTCCTCAGAGTTGGTAATTGGGCTTAAAGAAGATATCAACTGACTTATCAACTGCTTTATTTCTTGTTAGAGAAACATTTGAGGTAAACTCAAGCCGGTATCCTCACATTCTACACTAAAGCTCAGGGAGAGTCCCAAGGTTTGTTTATTCTAAGACCAATCAGAAAAACTCTGTCTATAAGCATTACCAACACCTGTCATCACATTACTGACACGATACAGAGATTCCACTGAGTAGGTGACATAACCTAAACTGAGAAAAAGGTCATTTTTTGTATTTCCAGTATGGGACTGGTAATCACGAAGAACAAAAATCAACTCCTTAAATTTCTCAGAATAAAGAACCCTAAACTCTTTAACTTGAACTGTGTTTTGTCACAAACGTTTCAGTCACCTTTGGCAGCAGTAAGAACGAGAAAAGAATGCATATTAAATAAAAACTTGAGTGGATGACATTGGCCTAGTGAAATGTATGGACATAATGCAATATATATATATGCAGCTGTAACGAGTGTTTTACTTTAGGTAAAAGGTTTTGTATCTTACCAAGTGTTAATGGAGTGGTGCTTGCTGTCCAGTACATTAGTTGTGTGGTGTGGTGGCTAATGGCCAGTCCTCCTCCCACTCATGGTCTTACAGCTTTCTGCAAATCACGAAGATAAATGGAAAAGCCTGCAGTCACTTATCATTTTTAACAGGTTAGCAGCCTCTCTTTTAGTTTTACTGTTGCTTGGTTCTCTTTCTCTTTTCAAATGTATATTGTGCCTCTTAAACCATTTTTACTGTAATCTCTATTTTCATTGCCACTATTAGCTTCACCTCAAAAGTCATGTCTTGGCTCACCACTGGCCATATAAGTGAAATACATTCTGGAGTACAGAGTACAAAATTAAACCAGACTAAAAAGATAATTCAATGCATCTAATACATGTATAGAAAACAAAGCTATGCTATGAGTGTACTGAGAGTTAAAGCAAACAAAAAAAGAGCTTAACAATGAAGTGAAACTCACTATAATCTCTGTAAAGGTGAAGATAGTTATTTACTAATTCTCTCTAGAGGCATCACTAAGAACTAGAAAATTCCTCCTGCCGAGAAATTTCGAAATGGGTGCCTTCTGCGTTGGTGGCACCATCGCTAACACTGCATACACACTCATTGACCTCTTCAGGACAGGGCTCTGATCATGTGACGGGATTTTGGGGGTGATTGCTGAAACTTAATTTTCACACCAACCACTAGGCGGCGCTATCACTATATCTGCATACTTACTTATATATCTGTTCAGGTCTGGAATCTTATGAAGGTTGTTCAATTTGGGACCGAAAGCACAAACTTAATTTTCAGACAGACCACTAGGTGGCGCTATCAATAATAATGTGTATGCAGTAATAGTCCTGACTTGATCAGGTCAGGGCTCTGATCATGTGACAGGATTTTGGGGACAATTGCTTAAACTTAATTTTCACAACGACCACCAGGTGGCGCTATCACTGTCACTTCATACACACTAATACAGGAATCTGATGTAGAGCCAATCACATTGTAGTAAAACAGTTCCCCCCCCTGAAAGACAAAGAAAATAAAAAAAACGATTTAAGCCCCACCCGCACTGGGACTTGAACTGGCCACCTCTTGGTCACTGTCCCTCTGCTCTACTGACTGCAGCACCTACAGTGTTGATCAACACCTGTGAAGTATTCTATAAATAGATCTGACTGTCCCCCCTCCCTCTGCGTGTGTGAGTCCCTGATTACGCCAGGTGTGCGGGAATGAGAGGGAGACATCAGACCTCAGGAGAACGTCCCGAACAAAATGCTTTAATACAAAATCTAAAACTCCTACCCGTGAAATGAAAACACCGTAAGAATTACAAGGCTTGGACGAACAAGTATAAATCTATATTATTGTTTACAGTCAAAAAATGAGGCAATAAGAGCAGTTTAGAAATGTACTTCTCATTTCATAATCCTCCTCCAAACAAAACCTTGTTACTCAAAAAAGTCCTATCTGGAAAATGAAAACATTTGAGAATCACAAGAGTTTACCCTACAACCAGATATTTTTTTTATTCGTGAGAGCTGAGAAATGCAGCCTTGGGAGCGATTTACGTTTTATTTTCAGTTTTTATCTTTTCAGAAAAATTTTCAGAATTAACATGGGGCTCCAATGGGAGAAGGATCCGGAAATAATTCCTCGATTTTTCGATGCCTATATAGGCAAAGGTCCGAGAGATTTGAGAGTGACATGTCTGCGAAGGAAACAATCTCTCCACCTCAAATATCTAAAAATCATGTCTGAGGACCTCCGTTTGGGGATTTGAGAGCAGTTTGAGTGACGAAAAAAGGGTCTAAAAACACTGATTTTCAGCCTCTCGCTCTTTTGGTAGAGAGACCTTGAGTCTCATTCGTCGCAAAGTGGTGCCAGCCACTAGGCGGCACCCATAATAACCTGTTTTCAAATTGTCACAGTGAAGAGATACAGTCCAATTGAAACAATGTAACTGTCACTGCCCACATACTTCCATGCGTTTACGTTGGAATGGTTAAGTAATACATCCACTAGAGGGAAGTGCAAAGTCGAGAGTTGCTGACAAAAACAAACAGGGTAACAGTGGAGGCCGTGATGACATCCCTCTTAACAGAGAGGCAAATGGAGATGATTTGACTCAAAATTGAACTATTGGCTACACTGCCCAACATGATTTCAGGTGGTACCACTCAATTTCCTGTTTCATCCGTATCCTTTCAGTAGGCCCTTTCCATTTCTGTACACCTATCTAATGTTGAGCATAAATAAGCATTAAAGGGGACAAATTATGAAAATTCCACTTTTGTAGTGCTTCTACATGTTAATTTGGGTATCTGGCATGTCCACAATCCCCAAAACTCTGGAAAAAAACAACTGCCGCGATTTGTTGTGGTTCCTCTAGGTGAGAAACGATACGCTAGAGTGCGTCGAATGGGATTACGACCGAAAAATACGTAATTTTCCAAACATGCCCATGTATGGAGTATCGCTACATGGCTTTGACCCAGCCCCCACCATCATCTCACCGGCTCCGGGGAGAGACCATATTTCTACAGAGGTAATGGATAGCAAAAAATCTGGGCGCTTCTATCTCGTGAAGGAGGGAGGAGGGGTGAGGGGGGGCGGGGCACTCAAAACAGGTCAATCTGAGGAGGGCTGTATTAGACAGGGTAAAAAGGGTGCTGTTTTAAATGATCCTTGTGGTATTTCGACCAAAATATGTTAAAGACATTTCATTAAGACCCCAAGGAGCCATATCAACTGTGGTAAAATGGGCATACGATGGGTCCTTTAAGATGCACATGTAGAGTCTTATATATTAGTAATAGGTTTACCCAAAACGACAGCTGTAATGATAGCTATCCAGATAGTTTTTTGGATATTTTATCATAAATATTAAAAAGCCTTTTATCAAAAATCGACAGCATGTCAGGGTTTCTGAACTCAGGGCATCAGCCTCAATTGGCCTGTACTTATTTGTTTAGGGAAAACCATTTATTCAGGGAAAACCATCTAAATGGCGTGAAAAGAAGCACAAAATGTCACAACCCACCCAAAATGCTTTTATTCACCAAATGCAAGGATGTGCAATTAGACAGAAAACCACAGAACAGAACAGTAGAGCAGTGGCAGACAATAGGATGTAGACATTGTGTGTGGGTTTTCACCCCTCTATGTGAATGAACATTTGGTACAGTCTACATGAGCTTCTGGTCGTGCCTCGCTCAAAGCACAAGACTCCTGGTGACTGACCTATTTGTTTTCCATGGCTTCCAGCAGCTCAATAGAAATTAACCCAGTAGCTGTAATTGGTGGCACGACTTTTTCTTTGTGTTCTTTTTTCTTTTCAAATGAAATAGAGTGTAACCATCCGACTTGAGTGCGGCTCTGTTTGGAGAAGTCAAGTGTCTCATTCATATTCTCCATTGACGTTTCATAAAATCCTTATAAAAAGATGTTTTAAGCCTGGAATGAGGCCAACCAGCTATGAAAATGGCTGCCAATGCACACACCCCAGCTCCCAGAATGCCTCACCACTCACCCAGGTGTATGTGTTTAAGCCACCTTATTGAGGCAGGACTGGAGAGGAGAGGAGAGGAGCTGAGCAGAGGGATAGACAGCACACAGCTAGAAGGAGGTCAGAGAACAAACTTTGACTGGAGAACTACATAAAAGAAAGTATCAGTAACCAGACTGAGAACTATTAAAAGACAGAAGACCCTGTAGCCTGTCAAACTGTGGACAATCTTAGTTTATTTTTCTAATGCTGTTCAGTTGAAAGAGACTTTATCTCTCCTGGGATATTTCCGATAGTTCTTGGATTTAGATTTTAGATTTAGAGAATTACCTGAAATTGTTCTTAGTTAAAATGCACTACCCCGTCCTAGCCTGCCCTAGTGACCTCTCATGACATTACAATATAGTGTTTCATATATTGTATAGAATAGTAAGCCAGTGTAGCAACACAGGACAATTTGATCAGAGCCAAAAGGATTTCCACAATTGCAAAACAGACTACTACTGCACTTGAGAATTGTGGGTAGAGTAGTCCTTCCCCTTGACATCACAAATAAATAAAAAAATTTTCTTATCTTACAAACTTGTCGCTTCTAAGGGAGAATACGCCATTGTTTCACAATCTGGTAGCTTATACTAAGTCTCCTTTGGATGGTAACAATATTATGGCTCATAATCAAGTCTCTATTCAAAAATGTAATGAGAATTTCTCTTCATGAACCAGACTATTGACCTCTACACTCTTCTTCTTCCGCCTCTGTAAGAAAGATAAAATGTAATGAATGAGCATGAATCCCTGCATTAATTACTGTAAAATCAATGCACAGTTCAATACACAATGTAGAATTGATAACAATATTAATTAAGGACAAGAGCCTACCTATTACTGTAAGTAAAGGTAACCACACTTTATCAATCACAGGTGTATTCTCTGACGTTTTTGAGCAAACGAGATAAATGCCCAATGGAGCAAAAATACTTCAATAAGTACAAAACAAGAATAATTTGTCCTGAGTTGACGCTCAGTTTTTGGTAAGACTTTGGAGAAATGCTCCACTAAACCATCTGTTAGAACAAGAAAGCAGAGACATTTTTTCACTAAGATACTCTACCACAGTCAGATAGGAAGTGGGAGACGGCCGATTTTGGATAGCTGGTTGGACATCTTAATGAAGCTGTGAAAATTAATTGCTTGAGCTTGTGATGTTGCTGGTGCTTGTTAAGTAGCAAGGGCTTTCTTTTATTCCTCTCACTTTAACAAATTAATTACGTTCCATTTTACAGCGATATTTATTCCAAAGTGAAGCATTTGAAAAAAAAACGTCTCATCCTCAATCTATTTACAGATTGGATTTTCTACATTTTGCATGATGAAGGTGGCTTTTTCCTCCCTTTTATTCTGCCGTGAATACCTTGAAGTTCATATTGAGGAAATACTGGGAGAATTATTTAGTATGGCATGAAATGTAATCAGATACCTCTTCCAATTTATCAGCAGTAATTTACACATTCTGTAATCTGCAGGTTTATATTGTAAATGTATACATTGATTAGCCAAAACCTGCCTTTGTGGGACTTGTGACCTGCTGCACATGGAGCTGGGCAACACATTTTGTCTGTATTGTTTCCTGAACTCCCAGGGGTGATGACAAAGCAGTTCATGTACCAGAGTGCAATGGAATAATTGGGCGACAGTTGGGCTCTACCTGTCAGTTATTGCTACACCTGGGAAAACCTTGTGTCATGCATTTGGTTTATTTTAAGGAATAAGTTTCACCATCACTTTAAATTTCATGAGCTTTTTTTTTACTTAAACAAAAATGGTAAACCACATTCTCCTCTAATATTTTTGTACCATAAACTCAAGCTCCTACAACTTGTAACAACCGAGGGTTTTGACAAGTGTTCAGCTCTATGAATTAATTAAGGTACAACTTTTGTTTAATCTTTTGTACTTAAAATATAACAATTGAATTTACTAAGAACTGTACGTTTTTAAGTATGATTTGTTAACTTTAATACAGTGAAAGCAGCAATTGTAAATCAATAGTAAATTCCAGTTTTAGTATGAATGACAGTGTCCGAGCAGTTCAGTGGAATATCTGCGCAGAACATCTGTTACTTTTTTCATTTAACAGCTTCTTTTTTTGTACCACAGAGAAAAAAGCTAAAAACTAACACTAGCTTACCCTTTCCTTTGAATGATGTGAAACAAACATGACTGTGAATATCTTCTGGAAATCAGTGCAAGATGGCTAGGCTAATTAGCATGTGGGTATGTAGCGCATGGACTGTTTATAAAGATGGACGATATCCCACTTGATGGCTGGCTGCAGTATAGCTCATAAATTCTGCATTGTCCATGTTAGTAGATGGGGCATGGACCAAAATAAAAAAAATAAAATGTCAAATACACTTTTCTCAAAGGTGGTTTCTGTTGTTTTTGGTTGTTTTTGGTGGTTATCACATTGACAAAGGTGCAAGTGATATTTCTCCAGTAAGTTTGATTTTAGTTTAAATTGGATACTGAATGATAGACAGCTGCGACTGTCTCGTGATTGGTCAAGTGCATGAATTTGCGGGACCTTGATACTGCAGCTCCATCTCCCTATTGCTGCTCTAGCTCCTATTGTAGATAGTGGGAGGAAGTGGGGACAGCAACAAATAGCTGGAGCTTCGACATGCACTGGAAACACATTCGTGGCAGTTTGAGATAGTTACTGAATAAGTGCCTGTGTCTGGGCTAGCATTTATACTATGAGAGGATCTCCAGCAGGTGTGCCTCAGATGGAGTGTGGGTATATAGTCATATCCCTGCTGTTTATTGGAGTTAATGTTACCATTTGTCAGCCTTGAATGTGTTAAACTCTGAATCTAGCACAGATATCTGCAGTCCTTTGTATTGTGTTTACTGCCATAGGTGGAGGTATAAATCTTGTTTATGCAGCAGTAATGTGTGAGAGGCACAGAATGGAGTACAGGCAGTTGAGTTGCATGGGACATACTACCGGGGAAGCCTTAGCTTTGGTATAGAGATTATATTACCATATGATGCCGATTATATGAAGATTAAATCTTTAAATGATCACATAGAGATATCACAGATACTTTTTTTCACAAATCAGAATGAGTACTGTTTCTGGGGCTAGGCTTCTACCTCGCACTTCCGTGAGTCCCATTCTTCAGGAACATTTACAAGACCATTGTTGAATACATAACAGTGCACAAAGATTTATTTTCTCACTACGAATCAACAACACTTAAAACTTCTCAACTATAAACACCGGTTATTAGTAACAGAGGTGTTCTGCTAGCTTTTGTTTCAAACTGTAAAAGCTTGTACTAGCTCCACATAGTTCCCTTTCTTGCTAGAGCCTAGAATGTTAGCTGCTGGCGTACGTGATACAGACTAGTGAAGCGCGGACTGCAGTCATACCTATAGACTTTCGGTTGATCCACAGGTCGGATAGGGTCGTAAAGAATAACATTTCTGATCAATCGCGGGTGGCAGTTGGTGCTTATAATGGGCCAGTTCCGCTCATTCCCACCACTAAAGCACCTTGCACAGAGAATCTTGTACATTTCTGCAATGAGTGCTGTGAGCGAGCGTTCATTCAGCCCAGCCAGGAGCATCATTGACAGGAGGCAGAGGCGCTGAAATCCTGGCACATAGGATGCTATTTTTTTGTTTTGTTTGTTTATGCAGGTGCGGGTCTCTAAATTGGAGAAAATAATTACTTCAAGTGGTTGATGGGTGCAGGAGTCAAGCATTTGTGCGTATTAGGATGACGTTGGTGCTGATCTCTAATACTGAACAGCACCAATCCGTTTCTTCAGAACTGCACAATTCTTGTCCAGGTGGCTGATCTGCTTCGTAAAACACTCATGCAGCTTACTTTATCCAGTGTCATATGACTTTGGGGCCTTGTTTGTCTTTGTATGGCCCGTGAGAGTTTTTTCCTAATTAAAGGTTCACAGTAAAACCAGTTTAAGTTAAACCCTTCTTGCCTGCCTTTTAGTTTAAGTATAGTTCCATCACAATAACAAATTGCTTTTCTCTCGGCTATCCACTGAGTCAGTTTCAGATTTTGGGTGTTACCATTCTGTACGATCTTTGCAGCTCAGAAGAATATGAAAATTGCCTGTTCAGAAAAATAAGGGAAATGGCAAAACTCAGGAAAAGACACAGATAATATAATAATATAATAGTTTTTTCAACATTTACTTTGAGACTAGGCTCTTTTGGCCAACAAAATAAACCACCAGCTACAGCTAGTTGGTGTTCTGGTTATGATACTTGCTGTTCTCCCAGTCATAAAACCATCAAATCCAATCAGACACAAATTATTTTCAAGCTGGAAAACCAGTCTTTTTATGCACAATGTTAGTTTTGATGGATTAATTTGTATAAACAGCATATTAACAGTTTTACAACTTAACACGTGCGTGCAAAGTCTCCTACCGTACTTTGTTGTGATTCATGTTTTCTTAATATCTTATATGTAATAAGAGATCTGTCAATCCTAATTGGCTGCACAGGGAGGGCTGATGGTGGATAAAGAGAATTATACTCGGACCAAAAAAAACAGAGAACCCTAACATACTGGATAATATCTTATTAGCCAGTGAAGGTGTCACAATAAAGCAAGCGTAAACGTGCCCTGAAACCCTTTCTTTTGGACCATGGGACCTATAAACTCAGTAGAACAGCAGGGCAGATTTAGTGTCAAGCTCAGCTATGGACAGACATTGTTGTCAGTGATTGGTGTTTGTCTTAGGACTCTGGGGGATAGCAGATATTGCAGGTTTTTTACATATCAGTTCAGTGTCACCACTGTTGTTTTTTGTCGGACTGATGGATGGGTGTTTGCAGCATTAATTTTATAGCCTTGGCTTTCATTCCAAAAGCAGTATCTGTGTGTAGAGGTGTGTGTATGATATTGTGTGTGTCTGTCCGCCTCTTTGTGTGTACGAGATTTTTAAAAGCTGAATGACAGCTCCCATGATTGATACTACATGTAAAACTAAGACCGGCCCCGCCTGAACACTGTAATGAATTACGCTTGAACACAAAAACATGTCCTGAGATGACAGCAGCATGCGCCCCAATACCAATAAATCCATATGTCACCTTGTTTTCTGCTCATTTACTCCCTTTTCCTCCCGCCGAGGCATCATCGCCAAGTCACACAAGAGCAGGCTTTATCCTGCTTCAGAGGAAAAGGGCAATTTCAGACAGGGGAAAAATGAGAGAAAATCTTTCTATAGGAAGAAGAAGAGGGAGGCTGGAAATGAAAGAGAAAAGCGGACAATATATCACTAACCTGGGCCCAGTGAAACCAGTCTATGCTTGATTTCTCACTCCAGCTGTCAGTTTTACTTAAAAATATCTGTTCACACCAAAAAGCTTAGCTAAGAACAGTTTGAACACAAAAAGCCTAGCAACCCGTAATGCAGCTCTGAGTGGTTGCTGTTATCTGAGTTCAAATTAAATGTAATTCATTATATTTTATCATATGTGTGACTAAACCCAGGTTTGGTCTCATACTGATATCTTATGGCTTTCTCAAATCTGATTGTGTCAGTATGCAAAAGGAGCAGCGTTCTACCTGCACTCGCTGTGTGCGCCGCATTCTTTATCCGCCTTTCTCTTTCATCCAGCGACTCATTTTAACTGACAGCCCACTGAGTGTCATTTGATGGCAAGCTTTATTCTGTCTAACTTCTTGCTGGGTTGCTCTTTTGTGCACTAAAACTGTCAGAATTAGATTGTGAGCATTGTACCTCCAGCCTACCCTAAAATCATATTCACACAGCGCTTTATCTTCAGTTAGGTTGAGTAGGCAAGGGCCCTGAGCAGAATTCATTAAAGCACGGCACTGCATGTTTTCACAAGACACTGAGAGCAGCTCAAACTCTTTGGACTTACTTTGAACTGTTGGATGTTAACTTTTAAGGGACATGACTAGATGCATGTTTTTGAAAAGTTTGGGATTTGGACTGAGACTCATGCCGTGCACAACCAAAGTTTTAATGACTTGACAACAACACTTAGCCTCGTCAAAAGATTCACTTGCAGATGTACTGGCAAAAGGCTGTCTGTGAACATGCCAAAGAGGGTTCCCTACACAAACACACATGAAAGCTTTGGTATCTAGTTGCGTGTAGACATGCAGAAGATAGGTAAATGCAAGAGCAGAGCATGAAAGCCAAGACCCCCACAGACAAACTCCGACACATCCAAATGACATCTTTAATATGCATACATACTCACATTAGAGGGAAGATCCCTTTATGAGTCAAAAGCTGCACATGGTGGAGAAACACACAAACACACATGCAGGGATCTGTTGTCCTTGTTGTTGTTATTCTGCCTTGCCTTTCATGTTCAAAGCTTAGTGATTCCTGTCTTTTCGCCGAGGATAGAGGGAAAGAGCATAATCTGTGTGACGGGGTAGAGGTGAAGAAAGAGGAAAAGAGGTGGCAGAACGAATGGAAGGCAGAGGAGAATGTATAATTGAGCAACCTTGGCGATCTCACATCCTCATAACACGATTAGGACTAACCTGGCATCTAAATATGGAAGAGGGATATGTTCCTGCAGGTTACCGTTGCCACAGGCCTCCATATTTAACGTGATAATATTTCATATTTGTTGATTGCTTATTCCCTGTAGGCGGATGCGAGCAGGGTGCATCCTTCATAAACATCTGTGGGTATGAAAATAAAGCCACGTCTAAATGAAGAAATCTCAATAACTAACAAAGGGGAGAAAGCAGCCACAGCAGTTAAATGAAGGTGAATCGACGTAAACGGTCAGGAGAGTCACCTCCTATTGCAGCCATCAACACAAACATCAGCTGAGATGATAGGTCAGAAGGGCCTGTTCGTGTGTGTGTGTGTAACTGTAATAAAAAGTCAGCGTGAAGTCGAGACAATGCCCAGCAAATGGGCTCTAGTATCATCTCTCTGTTCCCAAACACACACACACAAACACACACACAGTCGCTCATCGCACCCCTGGCACAAGGCCAAACTCAGCAGTGATGGGGTAGAGTGACAGACGCAGCAGTTGGCAGAATATCAGTGAATGACAGCATTAGTACATTAGTGTGTGCTCGTGAGTGCGTATGTGCGTCAGCCACGTACCTCTTGTGTGTGTGTTGACAGAGACAGCTGTGCTTTAAACAGGAGCAGGCTGTTGGATAAATCAATGAGGCAGTGGGGTGGCCACCACGTCCCCTGTTACTCAGCAGAAAGGACCCCTATTCATGAGCACAGGACACGTCTCAGTGTGTGTGTGTGTGTGTGTGTGGGGGGGTGTTGCTGGATATCTGCCTGCTGAGCACTTGCCAGCTACTGTTTATGGATCCTGCTGTGGACCCCGGCATAGTCCACTTTGTAGCAATCAGGACACACTCTTCTTCTTCAAACTTTCTCTTTGTCGGATCAACAATGGTGCTGTTTTGTCCTTCAGCTTCATCCCCTCTTCCTTGTATTGATTCCCTCATTTTTGTCCGGGTAATGAGAGTTAATAGACTTCAAGGAGACAGAACCAGAAATCAGGTCCGAAACTAAAAACCATCTGATTATAGTCTATGATAAAGGCTCAGTTTTGTGATTCTCCTTCTAGATCTTCCACTTAAGTCTTTCTACAAATTGATGCAGGTACAAAGGGTCTGGGTCATTTGATCTTGTGAAGTTAGGCAATTTTATCGGAGAGCCTTTTTATTGACAGAACCAGGACATTCCAGTGCTGTGCAGCCAGGGAAATAATGGTATTGATATTTTAAGGTTTATGATGTTCTTTTCATGTTTTCATCAGACTCCTTACTATAATTGTGTAAGTAACACAATTTCTGGAACCTAGTCATGCATGATAATAGTCCACTCATATGAAAACACCAGTGCCTCTCATCAGAGCATCTTAAAAAAGGCTTATGCTCTGGCAATGTACAAAAGACATTTGTTTTTCAAGTCTGAAGGGGTCAAACTCCACCTCCAGATTTCAAATAGCAACAGCAAAGTCTGGTCAACACAGCAGGTGGTGGGATATGAAATGTTGACATCTAAGATTGTCTAAAACTGTGTTCACACCAAGCGCGTAGCGGATGCTTGAGTTTGGCTGCAGGATCAATTTTGTTTACCTATGCTACTTTACAACCCACAAACATTCACCCATCCTCCTATGGTTGAAGAGACTAGTACTATTTGCTGAAGTGACTAGCTGCTGCGGTGGAAATGTCAAGTCCACAAGACCATCTAGAGATGCACACATTTCACAACATTCTAACATGCAAATATTTCACTTGAGTTCATATACTTAAACTCGGGTGAGTCGTGCGATTGAAGTGAAATTTTCATAGTTGGTTTTAATTGATTAAAAAGCCACTCCTGTCTATTTGCATCTTTACATTGACTTTGTATGTTATCACATATAGCAACTTTTTTTTTTCAGGTTTGGTTTGATTGCACTAGAAGAGGCCACAATGACAGGGACACGTGGAGGGTTCGAACACTTTTTTTTTTTTATTTAAAGATCCATCTACTTTACACCTTGTAACAAAAAATACCTGCACTGTTTTTCTCAGCTGAATGCAAAGAAGCCTTCAGTGGAGCAGACCTTGTTCAACCTTGGAGGTGTTCAGTGTCCAAGTGCCCACTTTGGATTAGGTCCCTGAATTGGAATACAACTTTTCCAAAGTTGAATTCAGGGCTGTCTGGAGGCCCATGCTAAGTATCCATCACACACACTGGCCAACTCTGTGAAGAACAAACTTTTGCTATTGACTCATTTCAAGAGGTGTGACCATATATGACATTGTTTTGTCAAGTAATTCTAAAATATTTCCACTTCACAGAGGAATTATAAGACCTTGATACTGAACCATAAATGGTGCCAATTCAGTACTGTATCAAAAAAGTTTCAGGCATAAGGGTTACTTTCGTGTAAAGGCTTGCCCTTGAAAATGAGCCGGCCGGATTCATGACATGTTGAAGCATGTTTATGAATGTGTACTTCATGCATGTATGATAAGACTTCTCAGTGCTTTGGGCTTGAACCCATGAATATATTAATGCAAATGGAAACGGTCAACTAGAATAAAGACAATGTTCTGAAATGTAGGACAGTAGTTAATGCTACAATCACTGTTATCGTGGTAAAGCTTTGTTGAGTATCGTCTCAGAGTCTTGCAGTATAAACCCTTCTACATTATTCCACTACTATGGAAATTTCGAGCATCCTGGACACATCCTTAGCCAAACCAACGCAGCCTGTTACAAAAGAAGGGGTCCTAGTCAGCCACCTGTTTCTATGGTTACAAAGACCAACTATCAGATAGGTAGTACACTGAGAAATACACTTCCTCTCAACCAGCATGTATCCTCTCTTTTTTTTTATGCCAGGGACACATCTCTGCTCGAGATGATGAAAAGAAGATCCAACGTGTGGGAGGTTCTGAGGAAAAGTGAAGCAGGGTGCCACTGAAGCGCAGGTTAACCCACCTGAATAAGTACAGCATAGTTCTCGCTACATTAAAGAGGCACTTGTGTTTAAAGGCTCGTGTTTTTCCCTGTGTAACTGGCTTTGTTGTTCTATCAGGCCCATTCACTCGAAAAAGTTCCTTTATTTTCTTCATCCCCACACGCTAACTCCTTCTGTCCTTCACCTCGCAGCAGAGGAGATAGTTATGATTCCCCATTTCTGAGGTTATTGATGTCACTTGCACTCCATCGTCTCCTCGTCTTGAAGCTCCCTGTGTCTCATTTTGTCGTACAGTTGGGGCCAACATTTTCCCTCTTCCAAGTGCTGCGATGTTCATCCTTATCTTTGAGTGGGTCTCTTCCTCTGTTTTGACACCTGCATGAAGTCAAGTAAAGGTATAAATGACACAGGAACTGGCAGCTAGTGCAAAGGCAAAAAAAAGTCTTTGATGGCGTGTCATGCAGACTTCAAAACGTTTGGCGGACATTGTACATCAAAGCCCTCAGAGTTCAGGTAGTGGTAGTGTTGTAAGAGACGGCCGAGTTCTTTCAGTTGGTCCTAGTCGGGTTCTCAGTAACATCATGAAATGGTAAGTTTAGCTTTAACCTTTGCTCTCGGCCTGGAAAGTTCACATTTTTGATCATGTAAACAGCTAAATTTAATGAGATAACACAGTACAAACATGTATTATCTTTTAGTTCTGATTAAGTGTAATAAACAGTAATTTCACAGGATTTATTAGATCTTTAAATATGAACATTAGTTTGCTATACAATTCTTTTTTTTTTGGACTTTTTAAAGAAATTGTTTGTTAAATTTGAAGGCAGGCATATATTCTTTCTTGCAAAGAGTTAGGTAAGAAGGTTTATGCCACTCTAATGCCTGTAATAAAGAGATGCATCTGAATTTTCTATTGGAGTTCTGTAACAATGTCAGACGCACAATAGACTTCTGATTCTGAATTCTGATTCTGACTATAGACATATGTATATGCACTCTGCATAGAGTGCAGAGTGCATATATTCTGTCAAGGGCCAAGACCCAAAAATGCCTTGGGAGAAAAACCATGTGAGTGCTGGATCCACCCTTTCTACCGGATCAACGCTAGAATATGATGGATTCTTTCTTGGCCCATGTCCCATCCTTCCAAGTTTCATGTTAATCCATTCTGCAATTTTAGTGTAATCCGGCTGACAAACAAATAAACACACAAACACAACAACAAACAAATGGACAGGGGTGACAACTTAGCCTAACCTGAGGTAAAAAGAGGTCTCCACAACATTATGAGTTATTTTATTTATTGTTTTATTTTCAAACTTCAGCTCCACAACACAGTAAATACACTTTAATGTGTCAAATTGGCACATTTTCCACTTTTCATTTCTCGACTGGAGCAGTCACATTCTTCAATATGGACTTTAGTTATCAGTGTCAGTTTGTCATGCAACTACCTTAGACACTTGATATAATTAAATGTTTTAATTCCGTCTCACTCTCCAACTTTTTGTTGCATTTAAAAAAAAAATGTATAGAATAAATATATTTATGTGAATTTATGAGCTTAAGAGGTAATACAGATATTTGAAACATTGGATTTAGCTATTTCCAGCTGCTTCAACTCTTTAAATGGTAAAATGCACGGTAGCTTAGTACGCTAAACTTTTTAATAAATGCTACCCTTACATCCCACCCCCTCCGATCAGCCCTCTCGTCAAAGCTACACCCCAAAACAAATTATATATAATACATCATTCTATTGCATTAGAGATGGAAATCCAGATGTGAGGAGGATTTCAACGAATAAAAATTGAGGTAAAATAAAGTGTTCCATTAGAGCTGAAAATAGTTCCAGAGCAGAGCACGGACATCAAACACAAAATCTGCCTCAAAAGGTTTCAATCAAATCTACATTGTTGAAATATAATAATATAAACAAAGTTCTACCTCCTGTATTACCACTTCTACAGCAATGTACAGCATCAGAGTGAGTTTTTGATGCATTGGATAATCCAAATTTGGATGCATCCCACTGGGAAATTCTCCAGATGGTCAGTCCACCATAGGCTAAAAATAATTGTTTTAGCTTAATCCCTGTTTTAAAATGCTTATCTATGTTTAGTGGGTGACATCTGTTTCAAAAATGCTTCAGCACAAACTTGAGGAAAGCTCTCAATGGCTCATACAACATGTTACTGCGAGGGAGCACACATCGACCTGTTCTCTTTTTAAAAATGTCTAAATGTTGAATGCTTCAAATTTATTGTGGCTATTATTTCCGTCTTTAACGAAATCTGTTGCAATACTTCAAGGAGTAGTTTATGTTGAGTGTGTCATGGCGTGATTGAGTGTCAGTGCATCATTGAAGAGCTGAACCAGTTCCAGACAAAATGCCCGGGGCCATTTTTTTTGTCCCAGTTTGTCCTTGAAGTGATAATGACTATTCACACCAGTGAGCTGAAGTAAATTGAGTATGTGTGGTTTCTATAAAACAAACCAAAAACAGTCTAATATTGCACCTACTTTGATGGATAAATTGAGGTAAATTGAGCAGAAGAGATTGTTTATATAGTTAAAAGCACAAATACAGGCGTGCGCTTCAAGGTGGAAGATATTTGGTGGATGTGTAAAATTTGATAAAATAGCCACTGAACAAATCACTGTTGCAACCACACACACACACACAGGCGTGCACCCACTCAGAGTCAAAGGCATTGTTGTCATCAAAATGAGACATACACAAAAACACTGAGCATCTCGGGAGGAATGTTTATTTTCAGAAACTGTCTCTTTCACTTCCTCTCGCTCTCCTTCAAAGATCCTTGCCTCACCCAAGCTGAGTGAGTCGCTGCCATGCCACCGCCGAGAGATTGGAAGTTAAAAGACGGTGTTTATTGTTTCTAAAGGAATATGAGAATACACAGACGTTTTCATTCCACTGCTGTGTTTTTGAAGTGCAATCTCTGTTTATCTGTCTGCAAGGTTTTAGTTTACATAGAAGAGTGCGCAAATAGAATGCTATTACATTTTTGTATAAAATAAACTTCAAATGTGGTATGTCGTGCTCTTGTGATAATTGCACTATGCAAGAACCCTTAAGTTTTTCAGTGATGCTATTAGTGGAGGTAAATTTGAACCTGATACACACAAACAATGACCAGGATTTGCACAGCCACGCAACTAATAACACTGGCTTTTCCAATCGAAATAAATATGCATAATATATCGTATGAACACAAATTATTCATCAACCTCATCGTTATTTCACTTGGACTCTGTCACATGCTGGGCATCACCGTGATGTGTTTTTATTCCAAAACACACTTCTATATTAGACAAAAAGTCTAAGTTTGTTCATAGGTTTCTTTGACACTTTTTCTTGATGCTTTGATGCGTTTGTTAAAAGTTATGAAGGCTAAATGGTACTTTCTTTTGTTCAAGTTGCAACTCCCGGCTGCTCTGTCTCTCTCTCCTGTGGTCTGTACCTTTTTTTTTCATTTACTGCAAGTGCATTGAATGATGAATGATATTGGTTAGTGGCTAGTGGATATTGTTTGTCCTGTAGTTTTTAGAATGCATTGTAGGATCCTATAAGTCTACAATATAGGGTATACACATTCTCAATAAACTTTCCGACAGCACCATGAAATGCAGAACTTCGTAAAGAAGACTATATAGTGAGTGGTGAGGCCTTTTGGATACCCTATAGATCACCTTGTTGACATGTACTTAATGGTAACAATAATGGATGCACTTTTTTTTCTCCGATGATTCGGGACCCTAGTCTTGGACACGCTGGTTCACTGTTGGGACTTGAATGAATAAGTGTGTTAAGTGAGTGTTAACCTGTGTTAAATGATGATCAATAGACGGGTTTCGAATTTAAATACAATGAGGTTTAGGCATACAACATTTCTACATTGCTATAACACACTCATGATGACACACACACACACACACACACACACGTATTATCATACAGAAAATTCCAGATATTTACCGGCACAGGAACGCAAACATCCCATCATTCTTGATACTAGTCACTTAACATGTATGACAGTCCAGCTGTTTTCTATCATTCTGAATGGAGCAATAGACTTACTGGTAATACTACACTGGTGAAAAATTGCAGTTTGTTTATCAGCCAATCAGGATTATGGGAGGGGACTCTGCACACCCGCAGTTCACGATGAAAAACTAGAGGTCTAAACTTGTGATGCCTCTTCCCTTCCTGAAGCCACCGATCAACCACCTCTATCAGCTATTGTCACTGACACTAAAGGCACATCAAAATGATCAACAGAACACTTAGCCTGCACTAAACAGACATAAACAGTAACTGTGTGCGCTGTTCTACCTTAAAACAACAATGAAATCCAGGGCCTTAATCCCAACTATGACCACAGCTTGTCTAACCCTAACCCTAATACTAGCCTTAAAATGTATAATGATTAAATTTATGTAACTACAACATGAGTAATACCTGAACCACCAACACCACAGCCAAACACACACACACACACACACACACACACACACACACACTCAGAGCAGTATCATGAAGCTTTGGTGAGGGTGATGTGTCACATTACACATTTCCATGCAGCCATGAGCTATGATCACTATCAACCAAGCTGGCTTTGATGTCAGGCTCTCAATCCCTCTGACTCGCTCTCTCAGCTTTGTCTCACGTAATCTAGATGACTACCATTCCAGGAGTCGACGCAGCGTTGTGTGTTTGCTGAGCGTTGTCTGTTGCAGCATGTGCATGTTTCCTTGTGTGTTTGCGCGGTGCAGATATGTGTGGATGTGTTTGTGCTTTGAGAGCAGATCGTGGCTCATTTGTGGCGTCGCAGCCCGATTTTACAGAGAGGCTGGAATTTGGCAACATCAAAGGCTCCAGACAAAACCTACTGGGTTTTCATCATCGCTTATCATTGTTTTACTTAATTGCTTCGTCACAGTGGGTCGGATGTGTGTTCAGTTTGCCTATGTGGATTGAAACCAACATACATCACTGATAAATAGCAGTATGCCTCTCTGTGTCCTTATCACACAAATACAAATAGTGAACTGCTCCCTGTGCATACATTTGGAGACACTCCTTTAATGACTGTCAAC
The DNA here is from genome assembly GCF_949316205.1 of Platichthys flesus. Taxonomy (NCBI): domain Eukaryota; kingdom Metazoa; phylum Chordata; class Actinopteri; order Pleuronectiformes; family Pleuronectidae; genus Platichthys; species Platichthys flesus. Next base: position 6,838,207 of record NC_084949.1, read on the forward strand.
AGAACGTGTTGCTATTGCCGAGCAGTCACTCCAGGTGATTAAAGAAGGGTCAGCCTCAGATCAGTCTATCTAGTCCTGCACCAAATTCATACACAACAATTATGCATATGCAGAGATAAAGGGTTTAATGCCAAAGCTTACAGCTTTAACACATTGCACAGTTGTAGCACAATTAACCTTTGATATATGCATAATTGTCTGGAGATAATTTAAGTTTACATAACTCCTGACTCTGCATTAGAAATTCAAGCACAATAATTAAAGCCTAGCAATATGACCTGAGCAATAGCAAACAACAGGAATCTTCTCGACTAACAAAGAGCGTGAACAGACCAACAATGGACGAAAGTTTAATATTGCTTCAGCTGTGTGCTTGTTTCATCAGACTTGCACCAGTCCAAGTGCTGTATGTAGTTGCTAAAACATAAGCTAATGAGCACTTTCAATTGTGCTAGTGTTAGATTCTATGTTGAAAAAGTGCCATAAAAATATGATATTGTTAATCGATATGCAAATTAACCAAATACAAATTTGACATTCAACAGAAGCTCCAGCTTCTTAAATTAGATGTTTATCTGCTTTTCTTTATTTTAATGACAATCAACTGATTATTATTGTGCTTTCAACTCTTAGTTAAATGAAATGAGCTATTTTAAAATGCTACTTTGGCCTTTGGGAAATTATAATCAGAATTTGTAACTACCTGCTGATATTTGATAGACAATATGACAAATATAATCTAATTTGCTGTTTAATTGCAGTGAATATAGTTAGTTCAATATTGCTGCAGCCGCTCCCACTTAAAGCACAGGTCAGTATGTGTCAATCAGAAGAGACTGGTAGAAGATAAATGGGTAAATAAGAATACATTTAGATTAAATATTAACTGGAGGGATAAACTTGTGCCATTGGCAGGAAGTAGGACTATGGAAGTATAATCCTATGAATTAGATGATTCAGATACAAATGTGATGGGGAATGGAGCATGAAGTTGGGACGTCTAGTGAAGGGTTTCTGTAAAAAAGGATTGGTGGGAGATGACCCGATCCCAGAGATCAGATAATGCAGGTTTTGTTGGATGATGATGAGAATGAGCTAATCGAGATTAGGGATTGCAGGAAATGTGCTTGTGAATTTGGAGGCACACGCAGAGGAAAGTCTTCCTGACTGACCTTTACCCGAGCTTCATTTATATCAACAATGATACGAATGACTACAAGTGAGGTGAAAGGAGTCTCAGATAGGGACAGACCCAATAACAATTATCATCCAGCTCAGTGATCCACTCAGCTTCACTGTTAGATGATGAGATTTGTCATCTTACAGTTCCGTCATTTCAGAGGACAATTTACTGCTAACACATTATGGCCGCATTGAAGATGTGATTGCATTGTCAATCCAAATACAACAACTACACTGCAGAAATATGAATCACACATAATTGTTCCAAACCAGCGAGCAGCAGCAACTGGCAACCATGAACCAGTAAACACAGGAAGCAGTAATGTCCTCAGTTCTCACATTAGTAAAGGGACCTCGGGATGGAGTGAAGTCGAGACCAACAGAAAAAGCATAATCATTAAATATTACAGATTCACAGATATATACCATCTTGTTTTTGGTTGCTTGTTTTGATGCAATCTTGGAGTCCATTGTCTATCGTCTGATGACGAATTAGCCTCTGGGAGCAATGGCAATTATCCAGGGGTTTTCGGTGTAGACGGCAGATATCACCGTACATCATTTTGTTGTATCACACGTGATAAATCAAACATGACAGAAACCAGAGGACTTCCAGCCCCAAAATGTTGTCCCTTGACTTCAGACTTGGTTGATAGAGATTTGTTATGACATGGCCTGGAAATGGCTTTCAGATCTCAAAGTGGAAACAGGAGACACACTAGATGTATGGATATATGTCAATGCAGTCATTGATTGACATTCATTTCCTGGAGAGTAACAAACCCTAACCCTAAATGATAGACACAGAAATAATGGTTTCATGACAAACTGTTAAAGGCGGTTAAGCAAAAGCAAACGGTTTACTTGAGAAAGAGAGTAAAAAAAAGCATGAGAGCAGGTGACAAAAGGCTGTCACCCATAGTGAGAACTGTTGGAAGTGGTGAGGGGGGAAAACGGCTTGTCCTGAAAGTGATGACAAAAAAGGATTCCAGCAGACAAGAGAGACATCAGTGCCAAAGAGGGCAGTGGAGTGCCACCTCGGTGTCATCTAAAGATGACAGAAGAGCAGCAGTGACTGGTGAGACCCATGAAAGGCATCAGTCAGCCACAGAGCTGCGCTGGACCACCCCGAGGTGCTGAACATTGCGTTTGATTTGTTGCAGCTTAACAGAAAAAGATCTGAGTTGTATAATTCAATTAAAATCAAACAGTTCATCATTCACTGCAAATAATTAAAACTGAATGTCATTAACTGATCTCCTATTAGATTAGGTTGCATCGACTCAGGCCAGGCTTAGACTGTGGGAGTTGATTGCTGATTCATCTCTGATTCAGCCCTCCCATCACTCAGAGGGGAGATCTGGTCTGGGACCTTGGTCTGCACCGACGTCCTGCCCAGATTATCGAGTAGTTTGAGAGGTTTGCAGATCCAGTCTTAAAACCTCCCAAACTGATTTCAGACTTGTTGGTGCCATTCCAATAATATCAAATATTTAGGTGTTCAAATGTAGATGGCCACAATCATGATTGTGGCCATACTTTGATGATAACCAATTAGGAGCAAGTCTTCAAGGAGATGGAACATAACTTTTGAAAAGACTTAGCACTACACTGGCACATTTTTTAAGCTCTGATCATAAAAACAACTGACTACCGCAGCTGAAATACACAATGATAAGAGCAGTTAGAGTGAATCATGAAAGTTAATTGCTGGCTGAATATGAAATTGGCTGTAAGTTACGAAAAAGAGTGTGTTGTTGTGTGTGGATAGACAATACAATCATATCCTCAACGTGGCCATCACGTGTAAGCAGTAAATTGTCCTCTGAAATCACGGAACTGTTAGATGACGAGATTTGTCATCTAACAGTTCATCCATCATCCACTTTACAATCTTGCATCTTATGGAGGACTTTGCCAATGGTGTGTGTGTGTGTGTGTGTGATTGTCTGTGTGATTTCTGTAATGATTCCCCATGGTGAGCAGGCCTAGGGCAGATGTGATGCACCAGATGTTATCTTTTATTTCTGCTTCCTCTCCTTGCTTCCTCGTGACAGATATACAAAAATCAAACACGAAACACTGCCATACCAACTAATGTTCTGGGTAAACTCATAAAATGTGCTTTTAAAATTGGCTCTGTTAGCTGTGAAATAAATAAATGATTTAACAAGCAGCTCCTATGAAGCACAAATTTTTTAGTTGACCTGCATGCCATTGTCTGTGACTGCGACTATGAAATTGAGTGCATAAATGATTGATAGTACAAAGAATAACTGAGTCAATTATTTGTTCTGTTGCCAAATGTGTATATTTGATCCTATTTATAAAATCACTCGTTTTGCGGGTAAAAAAGAAACCAATTGCGAGCCATTGTGATTTATTATCTGAAAGAAAAATTGTTTCCAAGCGAGCTCTTCTTAAAAGACCAGTTCACAATTCTGAGAAATCTGCTTGCTCACATTCTTTCAGACATTTAGATGAGATGAACAAATATGTCCAATAAGTCTGAAGCTGAGGCGTAAACTGGTCTGTCTCAGCTTGACTCTAGTAGTGGCTTTACCAGCAGCCAATTAGCTTGTAGGGCTGCAGTTTTCCCCCAATAATCAAGTTTGAAATAATTTGACTTTACAGAATTAGTTCAGTCAAACCCATCTTGTAGCTCCGCTCGCCTGTGGTGCCTCCTCAGCTGCTACAAGGTGAGCCCACGGATTTGTTTCAGGCGGATTCATGGTACAAAGAAGACGAACAGCCTCATCTTTGATCGTTGCCTTGATGCTTTGGTGTCATGATATTCTGCTAAGAAAAGTTGATTAAAACATTATTTCCTGTGCTGCTATTGATAAATCAACTAAGCATCCTGCATCCCTATCCCACCCGGGTAGATATATTCATATGTCGAGCGTCAGAGTTACGTCAGCCTCTTCCAATTTGTATCAGTGTGTGCTACTGTCTTCATGTTGTTAAGTTATGATAATATATTTCATTGCACAACAGGAAGGAAAGAAGACGCTCCATTTATGTTGCACACAGTTCAACTGATAGAAGGGTGAAGACCACCAGGTAGGAGTAGATGCTGGAGCTTCCTGGAGCCACACATTGAAGAAAAGAAATCCTCATGCAATGTGGATGGCAAGGTAATCGTTTCTTCCATGAATAGAAATAGTTCCCATTAATAAATAATTTGTTAAATAAAGACATTTATCAGCAATGCCTTTGTAAATAAACAAACAAGCACACAAACAACCATACATAAATAAGATCAGTTAGTTTAAGAACAAAAGGTTTTGGTGTACAGTTTGCCAATCACGCAAGTAATGGAAGTCAGGCTTTACATTTGATTGTATTTTATTTTTCATTTGTCTCTGTTGCTCTTGGCCTATTCAGTTGCATTAGTGGTTCTTCGCAGTGTTGGCTGAGGAAGACCTGGTCGCCTCCTGAAATTTATTAAAGCATAAATGTCCTCAGGTCAGAAAGAGCTACATTACTTGTTTTGATATCGACCACGACCAGTGTATATGATTTATATGATCAATATTTAACTATAAACCAAAGTAATAAACATAGAGGTTCTAATATATTACAAAAACAATATCAATTGTTCTGCTACTTGAAATCTGTACCGGGTGATGGGAATTACTCTGGGTCTATAGGACGTACATAGATCACCGCCACATTCCTTACACTGAATTTTATGCACTGCACAGCAAGCACATCCTAGTGGCGAATTCTCATTAGGAAGACACACCAGTGGTTTGACATGATGCCAAATACATTCTCCACCACTCTCCTTGCCTGTATTTCTGAATAATAACAAATAATAAAGAATTACTTGATCATTGTTCTTTTATTATTCATTTGAAAATAACCATCAATGAGATTGATTAACATTTTATGACCATTGTTACGTGCAATTTAAAAAAACCTCTGTTTCAGGCCTGTAGAGGTTTTACGGCATCCTGCAAAAATCCAGAGGACAAGTTGAGAGGGACTAAAAAAGAACAAGAAATTGGACTACACCAACATGATAGTAATGTATTCAGTGATGCAAAGCCCATTTAAATGATCAGAAAATTTCCCTGTGACAAAATTTTCACTGAAATAAACATGTCTCTTCTGAAAATATATGTTTAGTAAATTTTCATTCTTGGGAAAGGATGAATGGCCTACGGACATAACAGGACTAACCTTGAAAGAATAATCTTTCAGGACACAGTCAGTAGTATTGTCCAACATAGGCTGTTGCAGTTGTCACCTGAAAGAAGAGGAGGGTGATGCATTTCTAACAGAAAACTTACTGATTAATCCGTTGGAGGATTATTCTTCCTAATGCCACATTTAAGCACTAGATTGGACTACATTTACAGGGAAAATATAAGTTCATTATTGTATATAGATGCAAATGCATGCATTAATATTGATATTTAAAGTATAGGCCTTGTACTCTGCCCCTGTGATGTTGTATCAAGGATAAAACAAAGATCAAATTGTGTTTCTGTGATTTATGGATGATGCAAATGTGAAATAGATATAATTAAACACACTTCCTAAATAACAGGTTCTCCATGTAGTCGTATTCCTTAATTACATTTATTATTAATACAGTAATGAAATAGTGTACTAAATGACTGATGGAAAAGTAAGAATAATAGAGTATTACTATGTTGTAATGCCACAGTCAGCAGGGTACTTTAATTCTTAATTATTTTCCTAATCCTCCCTCCCCAGTGTAATGGCATAGATCAGTGATTCTCAAATGGGGGTACGCGTACCCCTGGGGGTACTTGAAGGTACTCCAGGGGGTACTTGAGATTTTGTTTTTATATATTTAAAATTAGCATCCATTCAAAAATCCTTGAAAAATTGTTATTTAACAAACATTCAATAAAATATAAGTGTAAGTTCATGAACTAAATTTTATATTCAGTAGGCTTTTCAATTTAATTATCCTAAAAAAACAGAGTCTCCCCCATACTGATGGTTTGACCCTAAACAACACCGTGAGAGCTTGTGCCTCTTCGGAGCCTTGCTAAAACGTAAAAGTTTTCCGTTGTGAAGTTAATCATTCATAACAAGTCCGCGTCTCTACCGGTACCCTTTCAAAATAAAAGCATGTAATACAAAAGCGGAAATGAAATTGTATGACCTTAAAGCGAGCAAATATTTCACAATAAAATAACAGACACTTCAACAATATTAACAATAACATAGATTGGGTCATTTACACTTTTTGTTTTTTCTGTGGGGAGAGATTAGCCAACAGTGGCATTAAGCCACCACATCTTCAGCGGTATCTCCAGACAAAACATGAAAGTCATGTTGGTAAGCCACCTGAGTTTTTTAAGAGGAAACTTTCTGAATTCAGGTCATCTCAAGACACAATGCGAAAAGCCTCCCCGAAGCAGAGGGAAACAAGCTACCTGTCAGGTTTTTTTTCGATCCTTAAAGAAGATATTTTAAGATGATAAATATTGAAAAAATATGTTTTGAGCTAATCTTTTATTTAAAACTAAGTTAATGATTTATTTTTTGGGAAGAAGTGTTTAGCTATAATTAAGTTCATGAGTTCAGTTTGAGAACATATCTTTATTATGATCCCAAAAGAGGTCACTTTAAGTTGATAATTATTTTGATGTGCACAAATCTTTATTTATATTGAGATAATAATAATAATTTTATTTCGAAATAGTTCAAGAGAGACCACTAACAATGAGCAATGTTATGGACATTGATGGAGTTTTAAAATGCTTTGCGCTGGTTAGGGGGTACGCGGCAGAATTTTCTCTTCGAAGGGGGTACGTCACTGAAAAAAGTACCATGTAGTTATCTAGAGCATATTTTTCTCAGTGTCTATGGGCTGTAGCTTCCCTATCGCCCAGATGAGTTATCGTCAGTGGTTCCCCTGGTGAAATACTTCCTCCATAGTTGGTGTTTTCTCTGCCTTTAAGAGGTGACACCAACTTCTCTTAACGGCAGAACTGCTTCCGCAATTGACAAGTACTGACAAAAGAGGGGAGCGCTCCTGTCTCACCTTCATGGTATAAATTTGCATGAACCCTGCATGAACTTGAGTCTTGACAAATCCATTGGCAGCTCCAAATTCCGTTTTTTAATGTTCTTAACAATCCATCAGTACTATAATGCAACTGTAGCAAGTAACTCTTGGTTCATATCTTAAGATGCTACAAAGTATTCAGTTAGAAACCATTGTGTAAATGTTGGTTTAGAACGGGAGTATTTGCTATGGTAACAGTACACTGTCTTTTTTAATTGAAGCCATTTAGATTTGGCAGGTTTCAGAATAATGTCAGACCAGCTCATTGCAGGAAGCTGCAAGTCCCATTATAACTTCCTGCAGACTACACCTGAGGTCTGCTATCTTCATCTCAATCAGGAGACACTTGATTCTCAATTTAATGAGGTTTATTTTGACAAACGCACAGAAGTAATGTGAATGTTTACAATCTTTGGCACTTTAGACCCCTGTGAGATGTCATCAGGATTAGAAGGGGTTGGAGCAGAGCATCGAACAGGAATACCCCCCGGGGTCTAGACACTGGTGGTGGTTCATCAGTCAATCGATTGTTTTGGATGGCCCATATATTCGCGAGAATTTTCCTATTGGACATCGCCAATTGTAACATCCTCTACCCTTAACCCTCAACAAGCGTAAGGAACAACTACAAACACCTTTTTGACAGGAAAAACGTAGAAACCGCAGGAGAAGCTGCATGAGAGGGATCCCTCTTCCAGGACGAAGAGAAGTGCAATGGATGCCACGAGTACTAGGTATATTGTCAGGCAGTCTTGTTGTTTTTTTAGTCCGCGATCAGCTACCACCGTGATCGGGTGCCGCCGTAGTCCACGATCCATTGACATGATCCACTGATACTATTAGAATCCATCATCAAGGTCCATGATTGCTGCCAACACAATGTGGGATTATTATTACTGAACTTATGCTAAGCTTAATGGTAACCAGTAGTGGGATTTAACTAGGGTTGGATACCAGGATCAGGTTCTGGTTCTTATTCAGCCGGTACCTGCCGGACTGAATCACAACTCAGTGCCTCACTTTTGTGCATGAGTTCTATACTGCAGTAGTTGCCCTGCTTACAAGCAATATAAACATCAACACACGTGTCGAGTTAACATAACATTTTACTCTGGCGGCAACACACTCAGGCAGCTAGTAACGTTAGACACCACAACAAAATGCCTAAAGCTAAATGTCAGGATACTTGTCTATTTATTTGTACTTTTACTTAAGTAAAGCTGTTTGTACTTTCTCCCCTGCTGATTGTAATGAGAGAACTACCGGGTCACGGCTAGAACATAGTCAGAAAATAGTCTGGCACAAATAATAACACAAATCCTCATTTCTACATCTTTTTTTTCAGACACATGAGACACAAGGCACTATTGAGATGTTGTTACATTTTTATCAGATTTTGTCCAGGATAACTGTTCCCTCGCATAACCGTCTGCTGCTAACGGCTACATATGTGCAGACATGAGCGTTGTATCCAACTTTGCATCTAGCTGTATTTATACGTGGGAGGGATTTTATGCATTTGCATCTGCGGTTTTTTTGTTGCTGGTCTTGATGCTCAAGGACAGGTACACTCAAAATCTTATTTGTGAATTTAAATTATTTTGTATCTGTTTACAGTTATAGTTTCAGCGATTGTTGGCCTCTGAGCATTGACACTAGATGGTCAACCTACTCTCAGTGCTGTGCCTGAACGCCTCATGTGTAGACCCTGAAGGAGAACTGAAGAAACTGTTCTGCTAATGTGCTGCTCATACTACTTCTCCCAGACACGATAGCACAAAATCTGGAAAAAAAAAACAGTGCTGTTATACGTTTATATTACTATTGTTTCTTTGTAATCTATGTGGGATAATGCCGCCTCTGTGCATTTCCAAGCAACACAGCAGAGTAAAGCACAGCTATGCTTTTGATTTTGGCAAATAATTGCTTTTAAACTGATGCTTGCTGTGTTATGCCTACACTACACATTTCAATACATTTGTGCGTTGAATTCACACATGATCCTGAGGCACAAAGAAAGTTAGTTAAAAGATGTCACCCACCCCTACATCGGAATCGTGGTGATTAGATGTTGAGTGAAATATTATTATTGTGTAAATGATCCAAGAGTGGATGAAGAACCCTGGTTTAAGTATTGCCTGGCTGGTGAGCTGGGGGGATGGTGGGTTTGTGGACAGGTTAGAGACCTAGCGACCAAGAGAGCGAGGAGTGTCATACCCACAACATGTTTATTACCAATTAGCAATATATCAAGCTGAGGATATCACAGAGAAATGTAAGCTGGATCAACCTTTATGGGCATTTTCAACTTCATCTTTAACAGCAAGGGGTACAACACAGACGACATAAAACATAAAAGAGCATGGACATGAGAAAGGGGTCAGCATGTTGCCATCATCAGGGCCATCATTAGAGACATCATTGTCAATATCGTAACCACCACCAAATAAGAGCCAGATTGTCTCTTGTATTGTCTCATGTCATTAAAAACAACACCCCACACTCAGCCAAGTGATTAGCCTCGGTCACACCAACTCTTCCCCTATCCTGAATTCAAAGGGGGAAGGCTGAGGGTATTAAAGAGGTCTAGTCCACGTTTGTCTTAGTAAGGGGAATCTGAATCAAAGCCGTAACGTAGAATTTGTGTAAGGGATGGGAGCTGTTGGATAGGATGACATTAGACTTCCCTCCTACCTGTCTTTTAAAGAGGTCACATAACATACTCGGCTCTATCCTTTCAACTCACTGCTCACTTTCACTATATTGGTCATGGAGTTCTTGGCCTTGTTGCTGACAGATTAAAGAAATATTTAAAACAGACTTGATATAAGATATTTAAAATAGAATCATGAGGGACTTGTCAACATGAAACTGAGATCATTTATGTTGACAGAACAAAGGAGCTAAACTGAGTTTATTATAAATTATCATCCTAAGGCCCTTGCTGTTCTCTACAGAGTCTACCACCTGTCCTTTGATGTCAGTATTCTGAGAACCTGAGGGCTGATGCCTAAAATCAATACTCACATCTTTGATTTTTGTCACAGTTAGTAGTAAGTATGCACTGTCACACCAATGTATAAACTCATCAACAACAGGAACATGGCTGTTCTCATCAGCATGGAGGAGACCAACTATCAGAGTCATCAGCAAATTTTACGATTTATCTTTTGTCGTACCGGCTGCGGCAGTCATCAGGATACAGAATAAAAGAAAGGTGAAAGGACACCGAGGAAACCCTGTGGAGGATGACAATGCCGCTGACATGCATGGATTTACTCTCACTTTCTGGGTTCTATTTGTCAAGGATCCATCTTACTAAATTAGCTTTTTTCAGCAGTTTCTAAAAGGACTTCATAACCTTAACATTATTAAAAACCTTGGGGTGATTAATACCCCTAGGATAACTATGGACTGCTTCCAGCTGTCTGAAGGAATTAGCCACAGCATGTAGATGAAATGTGATGGGACCAGAGCAAGATCGTTTTTTTCAGCTGAAACAAAACTGCTTGTGCAACAGTTACACAAATAAAGAGACTTGTGTTTGACTATCTATGGTAAATGCTGCCAATTGCCATCTGTCAGACAAACTCTTGTGATATTTAAGAGATAATACGACCTTTAAAGTAATATAAAAGTAAAGTAAGGAATAATGGGATTACTTCTTTTCTGACTTACTCCATCACTGAAAACAGATTAAAAGAAGCATCATATACTGTTCAGTGACTTTTACCTCAGGAGAAGAGGAAGGCTAAGGTACAAAACAGTAAAAAGTAGAGGATCAGAAAGAAGTAACAAGAGCTTTTTTAATAAGCCTATGCCTGCGGAGGAGGAAGAGAGGTGGTAGAATTGTTTAAGGGAAGCCTGTCCTTAAGGATAAAGAAGCCATGAGGAAGATCACGCTTCCTTTCAAAAATAATAAAGGTACTACCTCCTCAGCTATCCAATAACATTCCAGGATTCATGTAAATGTGAAAGAAAACGTGACGGATGAAAAAAAAAGGATCTGGGTTTCTTTGTGCAGATACAGTATGAACCGAAAAAACATGCCTTTTACATGTGATAGAATACCCACAACCTACCCCATGACACATTTACACACGATGAAACCATTAAGTCTGGGGAATGAATGTGGTTTCCTCCTATTACATAACAGTGGGCTCAAACATGTTGATTCATGTCGAGAGGCAGAGGCATATCGGGGAGTTTTCATGGAGTTGCCAAGAGAGATTCTAAACATGGAGGGGGGAGGACTAAAAGACTATAGGAAAGGGTTTTTGCAGTTCACCACCCCAACCTGTCTTTGACGGTTTGTGCAGATTTGGGCAAAAGAGTAAAGAAACAGTCTACAGCTCCTGTTATGGGTTGATGTATTCATTCATTTTTGTCCAATCCACATGATGAACAGCACAAACAGTTCAGAGACAGAGGAAGCCATTTCTAATGGAGGTGTGGTTTAGGGAGAGAAGGATATGGGATTTTTTTCAAGCTAGTAGGATAGACGAAAAATGGACATTCAACAAATGTAATGCAAATGCAACAATGCACATTCAAGTTTGTGTTTATGTGTGTGTGTGTGTGTGTGTGTGTGACAGAGAGGTGAGAGAAAGAGCTGTTCAATATTGTTGTGAAATGACACATCCACATCCCACATTTTTCTGTTTTGCTATTGTTTATTGACACTGGCAGATTGTGAGTACTCCTGTGCTATGTATAGTGTGTGTTTCCCTTTGTGCACTAGGGAGACAAAGGCTCCATGTCCATTCAGGGGCCACATCCTTGGAAGGACGCAGCATACTCTTTGCAGGACCTGAGGGCCAGGCAGCAACTCCTCCACTTCCTTCCTTTTTCTTGCTTGTGTTATTTACCACATAATGCATAATAGAGCCTCGAGTTGTTATCCAAGTTGTCACACTGGCATTTGACATCCAGATAGTAAATATACTTTACATGAGAGAGAAATGCAAATCTTTACTGGATATAGTCCTAATTATACACGTGCAGATACACCGTCCCCCTAAAAGTTTTAGAACGGCAGAGAAAATTCCTTTGTTTAGGTTGCTCACTGTATAAAATCAAAAGATGAAGAGGAACCCACCAGTTTCTCAACTGAGCGAGAGTATTGGATGTGACTGAGGTGGTTCTTGTCGTCATTTTCAGATTGATATTTTAAAAATGAAAGAGCTTGAAGTGTCTGGTCTAGATTTTTGTCTTGGTTTTCACCAGTGAAGTCTTTTGAATAATGGTATAAACCAACATCAGCAGACATCAAAGTTGTCAACAAGGACAACAACAGCAGTTGTGGGTCATTAGCTTCATGAGTCATTATGAGTCAGTGACATCACCAGCAACTTCAGCAGGGCAGAGGTGAGTGGATCACATCACAAGAAAAGTTTCAGAGCAGAAAGACAGAGGACTCTGGGTCGTTGTGGCTGATATTAGTCAGTGTCAGCGGGAAAACAAATCAGATGTCTGCAAATTTGCAGACAGACACATTTGAAAAAATCAAGCTAAAGACAATAACCCAAAACATACTCAATACAGGAATTAATCAAGGTGGAAGTTTTGGACTGCACCAGTCAATCACTGCAGTTTAAATCAAGAAAGCTTGAATTTCACATCAAGGGAGAAGAATCCCTGGTCTCATATTCATCTTTGATCTAAACTCAAATGTCCCCAGTGCACATCAAAACCAAAGCAATTGACCTTGCTGTTCCAATAGATCTGGATGGGGCTATATATGAACAGGTAAAGAAACTAAAGTAAGCATCTCATTGTTAAGCTCTTCAAATGGTACATTTGGATATTTATCATGAGGAAATACTCATATGCTCAATACAGAGAAGGGAGTTGATCTAGATATCCCTCCCTCTTTTCCATACTGGTAGTATTGCAATTATAATTGATGTCAATGTCAGAAATAAAATAGCATTTATTAGGGTCATGCTTCTAGTTTCTTAACTAAAGGAAATCCTACGTTCACTCCTTCTAGAAATATTTTCCTCTCCAGCAGATCCTTAATGAACTACAGTATATGGCTCTTTATTAACTAAGGGTTTCATCATGTTCCTCTGCTAGCTGCTCATTATGTTCCTTTGGGAGGGCCCCCCTTCTGAACGCATGGTGAAGAAGTGGTGCAGCTGAAGTCCATCGTGGCGGAGACAGCCGGGGAGCTGGAAGGCAGCTCACCGTCATCACGCAGGAGATTGATGTCAAGATAAGAGTTCTGAATCGAAGGGGATTGTATGGTCTGCATCCACCAGACTAAGTGTGAGGTATGTTTTCCAAAATCCACTTATTCTACTTTAAGCCATGATCTTTCCAATCGTTTCTCCTATTCAGTGGTGCAGAGCACTTCTGGGAAAAAAGAAGTCTATAAGAATGTATTCATTTGCACATATAGGATCAGCATCGCTGGTATCCCCCTGATCTGATGATGTAGCCTTGAATACATTTATTAAAGCTGTGATTTGACACTGCTCGTGACCTTTGTTGTGGTGTGTGTCTCATCTCCTGTTTCACCTTTCCACTGTTTAATCAGATATCAAGGTTTTGAATAAGGAGCCCTGTAACAGCACTGCGACCCACTCTGCTGTCAGTGCTTGCTGAAGTAAATGCAGCCATACTTAATTGCATGGCAAGTGCTTGTTTTGGTTGAATGCCAATTAGTAGCATCTGTCGGCTTTTAAACAAGTCTGGCAATCTGTGCTTTCATATGAGTTGACAAGACATGAGACAGAACCGGGCAGATTGACTTTAAGCTGATGCTCAAGGCTGTCGGAAATCCATGTTCCTTTTAACAGAAATAGGGTTGTGTTGTGTCCAAGATTTATCACGATTTACTTAAAGGTATTGTATTTTATTTTTTTAACTGAAAGAAACATTTCGTGAAGATTTTCTTTGACAAAAATCACCACAGCGTCCACCTCACGGAGCACCTGTGAGATGCAACCAGGGCGGCGTGGTGCAACTGTCTGAATGGGCACGCGGCTGGAGCAGGAGCGAGGCAGCAGTCGCAGCTACTGGTAATCGGGTCGTCAGTGGTAATGTCTACTTAATGTCTACTGCAGTGAAGCTAGCCTGGCTCCATAGCCAGGCTAGCTTCACTGCATACCTATAGGCATCCGTCTGTCTTTGGCTCTGTCCGAGATCACCCACTTAGTCACTGAATCCTACTCCGTATAAAGAGACTTCTCTGTAGAGAACTATACATGGAGGTCATCGGTAAAAGAAAACACACTTTTGGACACTTCTCTGTGCCCGTTATCTAAATAGTGGCCTGCCGCCATTTTGAAAGCACACTCACTCTATATGGTAATTTTGGTTTTAGTTATGAAGTTAATTGTTAATCAGAGTTACAAATTTGTAGTTAGTACTTTCATGAGACTTAATCAATAAATTGGCTCTTTTCCCTACCATTGAATGGCGGTGCCCCAAGGTTACTTTGATAAATTAAAGTTATTATTTAATATTAATATTTTTTATATTAATCAATATTTTTTCTGATAACCACATTTATTGAAAGGCACACCGTTTAATCCGAGTGATTTCAGACACAGCCTTTGACTACCTGCACTGTTTAGTCCTCTGAATATGCCTGCTCTGCATTACCAGCTCTGCTGACCATAGGAAGACCAAAATTCATTATGCCTCCTCAGTGTGCTGAGACATGCTCCAGAGGTTATTCAGGTATTATTTATTTGCAAATGGAATAAGGTTGCATCTTTTTTTTTTTCCTGCAGCAGCAAACAGATCTGCTTGAGAAATGACGTAAACTGTCCGTTCACTGCTTGGCTTTGTTTTGATGATGCTCTACCCTGTCTGTGCATTTAACATTCAATTGTTTTTGTTTCTGAGAGCAGACAACTTCTTTACACAGAGCCAATCAAATCATTTTATTTTACAATGCAGTTTCATAAAGCACTTGCTGTCTTTATTTTATTCCTGACTCTCAGTAACACTGAGGGCCTAACAGCAGCCTGAAATATATTGAGCCGACTCTACTATGATACGTTCTACGTCTCCTTTGCATCTCCAAGCATTGACATGCCTAAGCTTGGTAACTTAGCTGATAACTAAACGTCTATTAGGAGAAAATGCGCTCGGGCTAATATGAGTTTGCAGGTTATTTAACCTTGCTAATTGGCTTACCAGCTGTAGCACATTAACTGGCATGTAAACGTAGCTACTGTAGCCGTCACTAAACATAGTAACCATTACACCTCAGGTCAGCCCATAGGAGTCAACCCCTAAGCAGCTCACAAGTTCATTTCCACACTGTGCAGCCCATTACACGTGCAAATGGCCAGTTTTTATTATTCCTTTCCATCCCACACATATGATAATGTAATAATAGAAAGTATAATTTCCTTCTTTGCAGTTGGAACTACCCTCTCAATTGTGCAACAGACATATCTTTTGTAATGTATTTTTTTCAATAGCAAAAAAGCCTTTTAGGATCAGAGTGTAAATGTTTCTTATTATTTTTTATTTAAGCTGGATGGGTTTCAGGTCTTCCAACTAGAAAACATCGTTTTTTTCAGAGACACTGTTTGAGCATAAAGTGATTCTGTGTGAATATCAAGCATTTGTGATTGAGATCATTACCTGAACAGTTTTTTTCCCCTTTTTTTTAGAAATCAGCATCTTTCCAATTGGGGTTACACTGCAGCCTTGTAAAGTCCAAAAGGAGGAACTAGAGAGACGCCCTTAAGGCTTATCTCATTAGCCTCAAAATGTAATTCACATACATACACATATACACCTATCTCTGTCAGTGGGAGCTTACCCCTCCCTCACTGGCCGCCATTGATTAAGTCTGTGGAGCTTAGAAACAAGATATCACACAGCAACCAATCTCAGTTTGGATTATCTCATATCTCCCTCTCTGTAGCTTTTCCCTCTACCACACCTGTACGCTTTGCTCCCTTCGCTCAAGTGGACAGATCCTCAAAGGTGGAAAGAAACTCCACCAGACGTCCCTCAATATCGAGCTCCCCGCTGAGGCTCTGCAAATCATTTTTAGAGGCTGAGAGTTGTAGAGAGAGGTTCTAAACTCAGAGGACTTCAAGGTGTTTTTAAAATTCTAAGGTAAATTTAACTTTGGCCAAACATTATTAGCTCTAGTCTACAAACCTCTCATCTAAACATTTGGCTTGTGAGACAATTTAAGCAAAACATTTTATTCTCTCCGTGTCCATGACGATAATTAGTAAATAAGGAAATGACAAACACAGACCTGCAGTGGGTATGGTTATGGAACTCTTCTTCTAGCTACTGTTTCCCTGACACATGCACAGCATCTCTTGTTTGTTTGAACACCTTAAAGGGGACATATTATGCACATTTTACTGCAAGATGATATGGCTCCTTGGGGTCTTAATGAAATGTCTGTAGCATATTTTGGTCAAAATATCACAAGGATCATTTAAAACAGCATCCTTTTTACCCTGTCTAAAACATCCCTACTCAGATTGACCTGTTTTGAGTGCCTGTTCCTTTAAAAGCTCCTTTGCAGTCACTCAAAAATGTCATTTCTGACATAGAGGAACCATAACAAATCGCAGGAGTTGTTTTTTTCCAGTGTTGTTGGGACGGTAGACATGCCAGATACCCAAATTAACCTGAAGAAGCACTACAAAAGTGGAGTTTTCATAATATGTCCCCTGTAATTTGCATGTAAGGGGTCATAACGGGCTAGGCTGACTGAACTTCATTTGATCTTATATACAACCAAATGACACACATGGAACCTCTGCTACCACTGAGCAATTTTGTGTACAGACAGCATCAGAGTAATTTGGTACAAACACCTATCATCAAACAGGCGTGAATGAATTTACGACTACCTGACAACCCTCAACAGCAGTCTGCATAGCCATACTGTAGAGAGGACCGCATAGTCCAGCCCTGTTTCCCTAAATGCATTAACCAGCGTGTTTTGCACAACCATGCTCAGTTTTTCAAACATCCAAATTTGACATGATGCCCAATTCATTCAGATATATTTGTTTGAGCGTTCATTCAGAAAAGGTTGAACACTTGATGTTGCTCTGCTCCTCGGTGTGGCTTCCTCAGCTGCTGCTAGCAGGTGAGCCCACAGATTTGTATAAGGCAGTTGCATGGCACAAAGTTGATGATTTGATTATGCTCTGGTCTCATGATTGTCCCCTTAGGACGGCTTTGCTTGCTAGTGTCCTCCATTTGTATAGCAAAATAGTGTAACATTACTGGCTTAGATTTATGATCTACATATATATATTTGTCTTAATTTCCAATATTTCATAACCGTAAAAGTTGGAAGAGGTTTCAATGTTTATTTTTATATTAAATATTTCAAGCAATTCTGCAGCTATATGACAAACTAGGGCTACGTTGAGTCAAATTTACAACTTGGACTCAATGAAATAATGTCTATTATCAAAAGCCAGATTAAAGAGATGTGCTTTAAAGTCATATGTTTGATTTCCACACCTCCAGCAGCTCTCAGGTCCTCAGGCGGAGTGTTCCAGTGGATCAGAGTCAAAAGCTGCCTCAACAAAACAAAAGTTTTTGTGTTTTGGAACAGTTCACTGACCAGTACCAGAGAAGACGAGGAGCTGTATTGGTTCTGTAGATCATTTCTGACAGTTCAGGGTCGACCTCACATTCAACATTGCACAAGTCAAACCTGCTCAAAATGAAAGAAATACAATCTGTTGTTCTGCCATTTTTGTGATTGATGTGATGCATCTCTTAAATATTTTTTTTTCTTGAAACAAATCTATGAAAGAAACTGATGATGAATAGTTTTAATGATAAAATAACTGGCTTCATTTCACGTGAATGTTTTTTCTCAGCAATTTTTCCGGTCAGCCTCTAAATTCAGATCAATAAACTCAGAATGAGCTGAACCTGCTTCATTTATCCAATTCATTTTCATTTTCTCTCTAGAGTTCATGTCTGAAAACGGTGATACAAACATGGGAGAGCATTTTGGGTTTATGCAATTGTATTGATAGTTTATGGCTTTGAGAACTGGGAAACTCTGAATTTTGTGATTGGATTGACCCTATTAAAATGGTGACATACTTAAAAGTTATACACAAGTTCAGTATTATAGATGAATTTACTTTTTAGAATGAACAAAAAACTTAAGGAATCCTCAAATTCTTGTCAAATGTGGATGATTATGTGAAATGGTGTCACAATTTCACCAGTGCTCTTTTGCTTTTCAAAAAATGAGACATTTAAAGTTTTATAATTAACCCTTTGATACACAACATGGGTCAAAAGTGACCCGATGGAGTTTTAATTGTAAATATCTTTGCAATCAATTTATTTCAACATTCAGAATTACACGAATTCCTCAATTAACTTGTTTTTCAAAATGACCCAGGTATGCAAGTGTGAATTTGATAGGAACCTTTGATTTCTAAATGTTTGTAGTTAGGAAAATGTTTACTGTGGACAACTTTTCAAATGCCACACTTGTCAGAACTACTTGTCAGAACTACATCATGTTGACCTAGCTATCGTTAGCTAGAATTGACCTAGCTTACATAAGCTAACATTAGCTAGCTAAAAGAGAATATGTTAACAGCTAGCTAATAATAATGGACCTATTTCTCTTTCCCACCAGTAGAGTGAAGTAATGTTCAAATGTTACGTGCAGTTATCTTTTTCACAAGATATCAAATATTTTCTTGGGTAAAACAATTGCAACATAAGACTTACATGAATCAGATGTGCAAAAGCAGCCCATTTAGTTCTGACAAGTGTGGCATTTGAAAAGTTGTCCACAGTAAACATTTTACTAACTACAAACATTTAGAAATCAAAGGTTCCTATCAAATTCACAAATTGCACACATGGGTCATTTTTTACCCATGTGTGTAAACTTGATGTAGTAATACAAAACTATTTTAGTTAAAACATTAAGACAGAGAAAAGGAAAATAATGATTTGTGGTAATCAAAAACAAGATATTTTAATGAATACTTTGTAATATTAAATGATTAAATAAATAGATTTTAAAAGATATAGCAAAGAAGCACAGCCATGCATGAAATAACATGTGAAATGAATACAGGTCATTTTTTACCCATGTTGTGCCTTAGAAGGGCAGTGATACAAAAATGTTTTTTATTAAAAAAGTAGAAAAGAACAAATGAAAATAAGAATTTGCGATGATCTAAAACAAGTTAATTGAGGAATTCCTGGAATTCTGAATGATAAAATAAATTTATTGCAAAGGTATTTACAATTAAAACTCCACCGGTCATTTTTGACCCATGTGTGTATACTTGATGTAAAAATACGAAAAACATTTTAGTTCATAATTTGACAAAGATAGAATGAAAATAATGATTTGTGGTAATCAAAAACAAGATATTTAATGAATACTTTGAATATAAAATGATGAAATAAATTGATTTCCAAAAATATAGCAAAGAAACACTCAGCCGTGCATGAAATAATACTGTAGGTCAATACGGGTCATTTTTGACCCATGTTGTGCCTTAGAAGGGGTTTGCATAGCTTGTGTATCAAAGGGTTAAAAAAAAAAAAACTTCTTCCATTTATGTTTATTTTATCATCTTCTCTTACATACAAAAACCCATTAATGCACTGCAAGGTATTATTCCACAACAAAAAATACCAGTCTTTGACTAAAAACTCCCACAGTTTAGATCCGTGATATTCAATTAAAACTCAGAGGTCCAGTTAGAGAGAATTTCCTCATGCAAGGTCCAAGACATCATAATGTCTATCATGCATCGCTACAGAGAATTGTTCCTTTTGCGTCTACTCAACAAGATATTATCTTATGTATCGTATCTATGCATATTATTTACAAATTCCCAAAGAGACACTGTGTCATCTCTACTTATTTTATTACCAGTAAAGGAAAGACCTATTTCTTTAATGTTTGTTTTAAGTCTTTGTATATTAAACATGTGAAAGTTTAAAGGGACACATCAGAGCGATTCCTTTGTTGTGGCTCTTTGAGTTCTACAAGGTTCTGCTGTGTTCTTCTCCTTCGGTCTAGTTAATTCTAACAATCTATAGGAGATTCTTCAGTTGGTTCCAGGATCATCAATCTCTATTTGTTATCTGATGACAATCTGGAAACAATTTCAACGCAACGACAACTTCCATGAAATGGAAATGAAGCACAAGGACATTGTCAAAAGCCTTAAGAATGAACTCCTGAGCGCTGAAGCAGAGATCAAGACTCTTAAAGAAGAGCTCAGGAAAAAGGAATGGCTCATAGAGATGGATAGAGAGAAAAGCCATGCTCGAACCAATGCTTACCTTAACTGCCTGAGGGCCATTACAGAGACGGAGAAGGAGATGAATATCTGCAAAGGGAAGGTGGATGTTCTCAAAGAGGGAAATGCTGCTTTGAAGGAGATGTGGAACGGGCTGACCACCGAAAAAACCAAGCTTGAACATGAGGTCCAACAGAAGGACAAACTCATACAGAGGGAGACACAGCAAACACGAGTTCGAACCTACGCCTACATAGCATGCCAGGGCACCCTCATGTTGAAGGAGAAGGAGCTGAAGAGCTGTAAGGCCCAGTGTGATGCCCTGCAGGCAGGTCACCACCATGAGCTGAGCCAGGTGGAAGAGACCTGCAGAAAGAAGCTGGAGGTTCTCCACGAGGAAAACGCTGCTCTGAATGAGACGGTGAACAGGCTGACTAATCTAAAAGCCAAGTCTGAAGATGAGGTCCAACAGAGGGACAAACTCATACAGAGGGTGTTGAAGAAAAAGCAAGATAAATCCAAGGCTTACGTCGACTGCCTTCGCGCCTTCACTTTGAAGGAGAATGAGCTGAACATCTGTGAAGCCAAATGTGGTGCACTGCAGGCATGTCACCAACTGGAGCTGAGTTATATGAAAGAGACCTGCAGAAAGAAGCTGGAGGTTCTCCACGAGGAAAACGCTGCTCTGAACGAGAAGGTGAACAGGCTTACTACTGTAAAAGCCAAGTCTGAAGATGAGGTTCAACAGAAGGACAAACCCATACAGAGGGAGACAGAGAATCAAGAGTTCAAACCAACCCCAACGTCGACTGCCTGAGATGGAGCTGAAGAGCTGTAAGGCCCAGTGTGATGCACTGCAGGCAGGTCACCACCTGGAGCTGAGACAGGTGGAAGAGACCTGCAGAAAGAAGCTGGAGGCTTATACACAAGTTATACACAAGTTCAGTATTATAATGAATGAGCAAAACTTTTAGGAGTCCTTCAAGTTCTTGTCAAATGTGTATGATTATGTGAATTGGTGTCACAATTTCGCCAGGGCTCTTTTGCTTTTCAAAAAATTTGACATTTAAAGTTTTATCTTTAAAAAAATGTATACTCAGTGTAGCAGGTTTCCTTTTTTCCCTCTGTGTAATTTTTTGTTGTCGTTGCTATTTGTTACTAGAGAGATGCAGCAAGAGAGGCAGTTTACTACCTATAATGAGGCCAGCCACAAGGGGGCGATCAAGCAATTGGCCTCACTTTTTGGTGCAATAGATAGGTTGGATGTATTTATCTCCTGTGACTCATGTTAGGCAAGTTTGTTATAGAAATCTTTTAAGGTAAATCAGTGTGGAGAACAAATATTTAAATACCACTGCATATTTAAAGTTGGACCGGTATTACAGAAGTATCATTAAGAATTATTGGCAGGAGTCCGATGTTATTTAACATGCTATATGATGTAAATAGCATGCATTAATAATATCTTATGTTCTGTTTCCTGCAGGGTTTTTGTGCACTCGACAGGGTTTTCATTTTATGTGACATAAAAGTGAGATGTTGAGTAGAATAACATGCAGAATATCAAATCACAAGATCAAGATATGTATCAGGACGAACATGATTTCATCACATATTCAGTTGTCTTCGGTACATCAGAAAGAGCGTGTTCCTGTTGCGAGGCCTGTCAGCGTGGTTCAGTCGTGAGACAGGGGGAGTTTAAAGGATCTCTTCAGATCTATGGCCACATTTGTTACGCTAGTTTAAAAGACCACTCGTTATAGCAGTGTCCAGTTGCACAGCAGTACAAGCAAGCTGAATGGTGTGGGTGGTGGAAGTTTAAGGGTGTAGGGGAAGTGGTGAACATTTCAAACCAGATAAAAGCAGCTTCAGTTGGATACTGGATTCAAACCCACACTGGCTGCTTATCATCCCTGAAAAGAACAAAGCACTGTGTCATTTTGCTGAAATGTGGCATTATAAAACAATACCTTAATTGTTGTATCAGGGAGACAAGTTCACAGGCCAACAGATATGATCTAATGACCCGGGAAAGACAACAAGTGAAGATCAAAAAAGTAGAAGGAAAAAAAAATTAAAGAAAGGGGAGAGAGGCATCAAAAGTGAAAAGTGTCATTGTAGAATAAAAGGTCAGGGTGGAGGGTGAGGTGAGGCTGGTTAATATGTATACATGTCTTTTTCTTGAAAGGCTAAACCTGCTGCCTCATCATTACAACAGCTCTCCCGCCCGATCTCACTCTGACAGGAAAGGAACAAAGATATTTTTATTTAATCACAAGATCTCTCTGTTTTCAGCAAAGGAGGACCTTTCCCTTTAATACGATTTTCTTGAATATTAAAGGGAAAATGAAGCTATGTTAATGATATAAGGGAGCTTCTTTCTGCTCGTATGTGGCAATAATTAAGTCCCCGGAGTGGTGCTGTGTGTGTGTGTGTGTGTGTGTGTGTGTGTGTGTGTGTGTGTGTGTGTGTGTGTGTGTGTGTGTGTGTGTGTGTGTGTGTGTGTGTGTGTGTCTGTCTGCATACTGTAAGCACATGTTTAATAAAGTGATATCAGTTGTTAACTATTTTTAATGAGTTTTGCAGAGCACTTCATCTTCTTAAAATCCTAATTCAGCCTTCACTGTCTGTCATACAGAAATACTCTTGCTGATGGGGACTGTGTGTGTGTGTGTGTGTGTGTGTGTGTGTGTGTGTGTGTGTGTGTGTGTGTGTGTGTGTGTGTGTGTGTGTGTGTGTGTGTGTGTGTGTGTGTGTGTGTGTGTGTGTGTGCGTGCGTGTGCGCACTATTAATTTTATACAGTTTCAGCAGCACCTGCAATTAATGGGAGTCAATTATTTGCCTGCACTGCGACCGCAATGGCAGAAAGTTTTGAGTTAATTGCTGTCTCAGTAGCAGAAAGTGTCCACTAGTCATAAATGGAGGATGGGATTTTTTTACCATTAATATGCAGTGTGTACCAGCAATGACAACTCGGATGGCAAACGCAAATACAGGTGCACACTAGATTCTAGCCCAAATGAATTATGGGCAGCTTATATGATATGCATTGCACTTCCAAATGAGGATAAAACTGTTCATGCATAGGTAATCCTACCTTAATTGGGGGGAATTGGCAGGAATTCAATATGGCACCCATGGTAATGATCTATAGGCTTGATTATGCAGACGGGTCCACTCACAGAGAGAGAACGATTTGACAAACAATGTGCTCTTTTGATAGGCTGCGAATTTGGCCAAACAGATTATATTTTGACAACAATGTGGTAAATATGACCATTTTGGATTCTTCCCAGTGGTCCATGAAGTTTTCACACAATAGCTGTAATAACAGACCAATACATATACAAATGCTGCAAACATTATCGACAGAAAACCATTAAATCGATGACCAGAAGAATGTGAAGACTTAAAAGTTTTGACATTAAATACATCTATGTTCTGTGTTTCAGAGATATTTAGTATCTTTCAGGGTTCCTATGGTCATGAAAAACCTTGAAAAGTCATGACATTTAAAAATTAGTTTTCCCAGGCCTGGAAAAGGCCTGGGAAATTAAATCCCCAAAGTTATGGAAAAGTCATGGAAATTTGTTATATTCAAATTTTTATGTCGTTCATTTTTTCTGACTTTTAAATAGTCTGTCCCCAGTCCAACATTAGGGGATGAAGAAGTAGTGCTGCACAGAAAGTGGCTTCCAAATTTTTGCCAATCATGTTGAAGGAACAGAGCAGTAAAACACAAAGATGGCTGAATCACATGACAAGCAACCTTTATCATCACCACCTCATGGTCCCAGCATCTGATTGGTGGTTTCCAAACGGGAGCATTGGATTCATTAGACTCGTCCCATGGTGATTGAGAGTAGAAAATAAGAAATTATGTTCATATTCTTTCTTCAACCGGTCGAAAACAACTTCTTCCTCTTAATCTTTATAAGATAATAATAATACAATGTTACTATGCTCTCAAGTAAAAAAAAGGTACATTAGCCATATACTCTTCAGCTAAGACACATGTAGTATAAACCTCAACTCAGCGTTTCTACAGTTTGCGTGATTTGTATCTATGAATGTGTTGAAACTACTTTGAGTGATCAATTTATAAAAACGTGTTAATATTCTGGAAGACTTGATTGCATTCCATTAGTTTGAAATCATATTGACAATCCTCTGTATATTTTTAAGATACATTTCTATAAATACTTATATTTAGATGTGTGATTAACTCTATTGAAGTCTCTTGAAGCTCTCAAACTCTTTCTTTTCTCTGTGAGTCTTAATATCCCGGAGGGAGAGGTTCTATTTAATGCTAAGTGCCAATTACTAGCACTCCAGGGTTAGCAGGCCAAGCTAGCCCACACGCCGTCTGCACTTTCTCTACAGCAGGAGACAAGCTCCCAGCCCTCTGACCAGACGCATACTCCCTCTGTCTGTCACTCTCGTCTCCCTTCCTTACCCTCTTTACTCTCTGTCAGGTGGATCTCTCTCTCTTTCTTCCCCCTTGCCGAATTGATTAGGTTGGAGGGTGTTCATTTAAATGCACTGGAGCATTGCTGTAATAGAAGTGCTCCGGCACATGTGCACGGAGTGCATGTGTCTGTTTCTTTGTGTCGGCCTGGGTCTTTGTCGGTCTGTATGCATGCTGCCAGTGTGTGTGCATTCAAGGGGGTCTGACGTATTGCATGAATAGCAACTTTCTCTCCCCTCTGTGAGTGTGATACAGTGATACAGGCCGTATGCTTCCCCTCAGCGATCAAATCAAATGGGGCCCTCATCTCCCAGAGTAGCTCATTCAAAAACAACAGCGGTGATTGACGGGTGCCGTGGGCGCCGCATGCACACACAGACGCAAAAAAAACACATCTCAGATTCAACTGTCACAGCAAGGCAAAACACTGGGTCTGTGAGTCAGATCTTGACTTTGCATGCATTATGCATTCAAGCATGTGTACACTCATGAGCGCTAAAGAGAGGAGGGGGACCAGCTCTACTTAGAAGGCATGACATGGTTGATTTGCGACAGTGGGATCCACGTCTCATCCTGCCGAGCATTGCCTTTGTTTCCTGTTTCTCCACAGACAGGATATGACCTTGTTCAAGGGAAATTAGGTGCCTCGCCCTCCTGATAATGAAACAATATTGTCACGACGTAGGTATGAATACACACAGATGCACTCGCGTCTACACACAGCATTACAAGATTGAAAAAAAAGGCAGCCGAGCCTGTGTGAAAGTGTGTGTGGGTGTGAAGTGAAACAGACCGATAGATTTTCTGTGCTCTACTATAACAACAGTGAGATAATATCCCAGGGCCTCCATAATACTATTTTAGGTTGTGTTTGGGGTGGGGGTTCCAGAGAGGAGGCTGGGGGAGCAGATTTTAACTCTGTGGTTAACTCAGTAATTTACTTTAAGGTTGACCTTAAAGTGTTTACTTATTGTATTGTTTCATGCGTGACCGAGCTATGTAACACAGCTGTCACAACGTTATCTGGTCTGAAATGTGTTTTAATCAGTAAATGCTTTCTGCCAGAGAGGCTAACCATGCAGAAAGAAACTGATGTTAACTAAGTTCAACAAGTCAATACATAAAAAGAATATTCAAACCCAGTCTTCTGTAAGAAAGTCTTCTGCTTGACCCATTTGTGCTGTGTATATGGACTGTTTCTCCCTTTGGATTATCTCACTTGACCTCTTGAAGCTTCTCTGGTATAAAGCCTCCACCGTTTAAAATATATTTCAAGGCAAAAGAAAGACATTTCAGGACTGTTACCTAACTGGATCAACATACGTGCCTATGAAGAAATAAAAAATAATCTGAGGCCTGAGAGGTGAATATCAGCATCTTGTGTCCCCAAATTGTATGTCCAGTATCAAAGAAACAAACACAAATCCTGAACAAAATCAGAACATTAGGGAAAACAAGAACACTTCACTTGCCTTTCAAGGTTTCTGCATTTTTAGTCTCCACCAACTATTGAAAAAGATCAGGTTTGCAGATGCTAAATCCTGCTTGATGTCCTGTCCTGGGCTGCTGTCAGGACTCTTCTTTGCTGTTGCTAACTTTGATAACTTTATTTAGTCACAGGTGGTGCTGAAGGCCAGCGTAATCGAATCAGTAGAATGTGTTTGTTGTGAGGAAACTTAAAGGCTGTGTAAAGCATAGTCAGTCATTTTTGTCTTTACATGCAGGTTAGTTAGTGACTATTAAAAACATGTGAAAAGAATGGGGACTATGTATTACTGAATTGTTGAAAAGTTTGACCATTTTTACTGCATTCTTTGGAACCTGAGTTTTAGAAGAGTCTGAATGAGGAGCGCAGAGCATCATCATAAACTTCATTGATCGGCATGAGTGTCAATGTGCTGCCCTCATTAGCATAGCTTGCCCCAAAACTATATAAAAGATGGTTCAATGGTTCTCTCTAGCTGCTGTTCTGCTGCGTCTAGCTGTTGTCTGCTGCTCACACAGGTAGTGTTAGGCAACGGAGCTCCTATGCACTGAAATGAAAACCATATCGTCTGAGGTGACTAGCGGCGTAGCTAAGGCCACACGCTAACGCCTGCACAGATGCACACATGAGTCCCAGTTCATCCGGAAAAAAGGGGTCTGTGAACAGACAACGCTGGATTAAACACACTGAAAATCATTTTCAATGATACAGGTGTAATGAGTCAAGATATGTCTAAAAAAGAATAATCAACAGCCCATTTGCTTCATTAAATGTGTAAGCTGTGTACAGTGGGAGACTTTAGCTTGTTTGTAGTTTTTAGGTTTTTCAACCGCACCTGAAGGCAGCACCTGGCCCAGCAGCCCCTGAAGCCATGCCCACTTTGGGTGAGCTGTGTGAGAGCAGCAGAATACTGCAAATTCTTCATGATTTTTAGCCCTTTTTTTATATATTGCAATATTTTTAAGCACCAAACTTGCAAGGCTTGTTGTTAACACATTGCTCTATGGTGTGCAGAAAATAGTGAAGATAATTTTAATATATTTTTAATTGATGTACATGGTCTTTAAACTTTTTTTTAAAGTTGGTCATCCGGGTCTTGATGGCATCGCCTTTATTGGTTTCATTGATATAAGTATAATAATAATAATAATAATAATTGATTTGAGCCAAACCTGAGGTCCTAACTGGTTAGTTCCTTGAGCAGCCTAGTTGGGCTGGGATTGAAGCGACAGCTGTATCAGGTTTTTCAGATATTGTTGAAGTATTCTATGCTTAGAGATACAATGATGCCTTTTAAGGACAGGGACTTATTTATTTGTAATTGATAGAATTTTATCATTAAAGATGCTCTTGAACTCATATTACTACTTAGAGCCATAGGAATGTGAATCAAAAGACCTATCCTTCCTTTATTACTGATGATTATTTGGCTGCTCTGGCTTCACATGGCCTTCCTTACTCATTTTTATATTAAATAGTTCCCAGTGTTTCCCATTCTGCATGCCTATGTGTGTTTGGGCAAGATACTGAACCCCAAAATACCCCGATGGCTGTGCTGTTCCCAACGTGCTCTGTGTGTGAATGGGTCCAAATATTGTACTGTAAAGCATTTTGCGTTGTCTTCAAGATAAAAATATTCACCATTTACCGATGAAGGAATTGGGATTGAGACTTGAAATCAACTCTCATGCTCAGCGAATGTGGCATATATTCATATTCATATGGCAGTACGTGCCATAGTTACAGAACAGACTTGTGGGACTTTTCTCTGGGCTGTGTTCCTGGTTCAATGAAGTTTCCTCTTTTATTTTGCTAAATACATCAGTAACTTCACTAATCCGGCCAGCGTTGCCCTCACCCTCGCTCCCCAATTAGTCTCACTTATCTTTTTCCATTTTTTCATTTTACTTGCTAATACAGAGACATTTGTGCATTTATGACCAAATAAACAAACACACACACTAAGGCTGGTGGTGTTTTTTTTTAAGCCAGCCTCTAATGCTGTGTTGTATATCTCTAATGACACAGCTGTGACAATGGAGGGAGCAGAGCAGTACTGTACAGTTTACTCAGCATGTGGTCAAGTAAAGCTTGGAAATGTGTGCACCACGACATTTGTCAGCCCCTATGCTGAGTTCATCAAAGCAGAGACAAAAAATAAGGAAATAAGCGACAACCTGTTGATACATTCCAAAATGTTGACGCTTTCTGATTCATTGTAAGAAAAGAAAAGAAGTTAGCAGAGTTTTACACTGGCTACCTCCCAGGTGAGCTGAAATGATCATCTTCATCCCTGTAGTTTAATTCTTTGGGCACTTGTCACTTCCAAAGCTCAGCACTGAGTCTCCTCAGCTCTTAGCGGGGTGAGAAAAATGATCTTGTCTGACTACCATTTATTCAAAAACACAAGACATGCAAGCAGCATTGAGATGCACAAAGACTCAATATGCCACTGGTCTTCCTTAGAACTCTCCCATACTGTGTGGCAGAATAACTCAACTCAGCCTCTAGTTGTGGGATCAATACCTCTCCAAGGTAGGCTGAGACTGAAGCAGCTTTTACACAGGCATCCTGCCATATTGCTGTAAAGTGGACCCCACGTCATGCTACCTCTGATTGTTCACACCCAACCAAACGAAGACAGCATGTTGCCATCCCCATGGGATTTTAGATAGAATGCCAGCGTTCTGGGGCAGTAAAATGTGACACAGCGGCAGTGTCGTCTGTCCCGCAACTCTCCTTATATGCTGATTTTGTTTCGGCTTTGTAATGATCTCTGCTGCGAAAACGGAACAACCATCCCTGCTGCTCCTCATTCATCCCTTTTGTACTGAACAGCAAGGCGGGAGAAAGGCGCAACATTACCGCCTTGGAGGTGTTCTGTAAAAGGTTATTTTTTGCAGTAGGAACAAAAAAGAAACAGAATATCAAGCAGACACGAAAGGACAGAGGCCGAATGAACCAGTGGACTACAGATTGGTGAGGAAGGAAAAGAAAGAGACAAAGGTGGTGAAGAAAATTTTGAAACAGTAGAAATATATATATATATGTGTGTGTGTGTGTGTGGGCATAGGTCATGGATTTTTTAAATCACTTTGTGTAACATTGCGAGATAGGGTTATAGTTTTTACATTTTCTCTGATTTCCCAGGTATTAATGAACGGATCTTGATTTTTTAAAGCGAAGTTAGGGAACTGATATCTGTGAGTGTAAACCTTGGTAGGTATGCGCTCTACTGAGTTATTTTATTTGTTACTATTGAGAAACTGCCACCAATCCCCCTGAGATTGGTTAAACACGGCAAACTGTGTCAAGTGTACATGGCTTATTACATGGAACCAGTCATGGTAGTGGTGTCTACAAAGAAAATTACTGATCAATGGATAGGGAGTTTGTATGTTTAGTTGATAGGGATAGGACCATGTTGTCTGTTAATCCATCTTCTCTTGTCATCTGGTCCTTGATCTGCAGAGCATATATGTCTCCAGTTCCCCAGCAAGTTGCTGAACCGAGTACATAGCATGCCGGTAGATTATGAAGTGGGGGTTGGGCCCTTGATGTCGGCACTGGTTTCCCCTCCACAGAGAAATCTGGTATGAAGCTATAATGTATAGAGAAATGCTGATGGATAGAGCTTCTTACCCCGATGCCTTTACACACTCAGAATTAATATCAAGGTAATGAAGACTTTAAAAGGGTTATTATCAGTGAGGAGCGCCTGTGGGACATCATGTCTCAGCCACCTAAAGAAAAAACTGGCTTCCAAGAATGACAGGATGGAAGAAAAACAGGCTAGAGAAACGATATGGTGAAAATATGTATTCCCAATTGTTCTCAAGGAAAGGATGTATTCTGTTTGTGTTGTAAATTAACCTATTAGCTTAGTCAGTAGTAAAATAGGCTCCCTTACTCCCCTAACATGAGTTACGCGATATCTTAATAGGAAGACAGGCAGAAAGACACACTTAACCGAGTTTTACACCTCTTTTTTTAAACCACGTTTAATCAATGCAGGAAAATGTTAAACACAATGTTCATACTAAATCACTTGTCCCTGCCTCCTTCTGGTGCCAGGCCCAACAGGCTCAGCAGCACAGTCTCTCCGTCCCCAAACCCCGACCATGTGAACCAGCCCTTCTCCCAGCTGAGCAAGGAGGTGAGCAGCATTCTGTTGAATCATGGGTCAGTTGACAATTGCAGGGATGAGTTTAAGGTATTTGATTAAATACTGTTAAACGTGATGAATTTAAACAAATTTCCCACATTATGATGATGTGTGTATAACAATACATCATATTACATGAATCAGGCTAAAGTATGTATTACATGCTGGACAATTTGAAGCATTTTAAAAAATCGAATGCAAATTGTATTCCTCTGTTTTTTATAACTGGAGTGGGGTACAATTCCATGCAGTAACGGTATCAGCTGCCCATACAGACAGGTGGTGCGGTGGGGCCTAACAACCCTAGCAGCATACAAATTACAACTTCTGTTTCATTACTGGCAGGTGATTTGTTTAAACATACTGTAGGTAGGAGAAGGTGAAGGAGCATTTGCCAATGTCAGAGTGAGAGTATTGATTGTGGCTATTTTCTAGTAGCGGTTTTTACCATTGTAGACCCAGTACACTGAACTCCAAAAGTATTCTTAGAAAAGATGCTGCCACTTATTTACTAGTGCTGGCAGGCAGAGGCACTGCTTTGGGTCTATTACAGGGAATAACTCTTGCAAAAACCAAGTGGGGCATGCACCATAATGTTAATTGAACCTTTATGTGGTGTTTGTGATTGTGTTTGGTAGTTTGTGGCTGTCTTCTTCCCCTTCCCTTCTGTGTTCCCCTGTGTGTGTGTGTGGCAGGGGGTGTGGCTGGCTGGTGGCTGCAGCAGGACGAGGCATCATCCTCCTCCTTTTAAGCCTGGGCATCTCAGCACTTTGACGCCAGATTATTCCGTCCAAAATGGTAGCAAGAGATGAGCAGGAAACTCTCGACTTCCTTATCATTTAGATGTAAGCTAACCTTGTGACTTTCTTCACCCAGGACTCTTGTGTGCCTCGTTGCTTGGCTCTTCATCCTCCACGTTGCCAGGATCTACAAGCCAGCCAGCACCCAGCTACTCCTGCCTTCCTTTTCCTTCGCCAGCAAAATAAACTCTGTTCCTTATCCACCTCCAAATCACTCCTTGTCTGCTTTGGGGTCCGAACCTTCACTTAGACATGACACTTTACAGAGTACATTAATGAAATATAAGAAGAAAGAAAAGGACTCCTTAAATTGTTATGCTTTCGAGAGAAAAAATATTATTCCCACATAAATTAGAAACACAGAAATATACATTATGTATGTATGAGAAGTACCACTGATCCTCCTCCACATCACATGAAGCACTAAGACGACTGGAGACATGCCGCGAACCATCACTGCCCTGCTAAGGGTCAACTTTGGGGGGGCTTTTTCCACGGCCGACTGGTATGTGGAGACTGAGAAAGAGACTTTTGACGTTGACCATCCCATTACTGGAGCATTGTCAGCGTATGACAGGGCAAAGCAAATATACACAGAAGGGCTGGAGGAGAGGGTCGGAGAGCGAGAGATGGGCGGGAACAGACAGAGAAGGAGAGCCGCACGGGGGGGAATGGAGGGAAGCAGAGGCTTCCCCTGTCACCATCTGTCTTGTGTAGAGCATAAATCCTGCTATCTGTGTCATGCATACTGTACTGCTGCTGCCACTGCATCAGAGATCATCAGCACACATACACACACATTCTCACACAGACGGACACGACACACTTAATGTCTTCCACCCCTCGCAGCTCAATCTGTCGAGGTCTGTTTCTCTGCCCCCCCCCCCCGCCCCCCCTCATGTGCACATAAACACTGTAGAAAAAAATAAACACACACACACACACACACACACACACAGACACATTCATACTTACACACATACATACTATCCCATTTTTGTTTCTGTCCTTTTGTTTCTGTTCTTTTCTTTTTACATGTTCTACTTTCTTGTCATTCTGTGATTCTCTCATTCATCTCATCCATTGTTGAATTTTTCTCACCTCATCATCATCTGCATGGTAATCAGCACTTTTAATACGTCTTCTTTCTCCTCCATTTCCTTTCTCCCCATATCTTTCCATCCGTTTGGTCACCCTCCCTCCTTGTCCGCCACTCGTCTTCATTCAACCAATAAAAGCCTCACTGAATGCCTGCAGGGTGAGCCTGTTTTCTGTTTAACCCACCTTCTGTTGTATTGAAATGGCAAGCATGGCATAATCCCTCCCTTTCTCTTTACCTCTCTCCCTCCTTTTTTCCTCTCTCTTTTGTATCTGTCTGATTTATTGGTCTTTTCCATTCAGATCTTGTCTTAACCTCTGCAGTTTCTTTACATACCTCCCTTCATTTATGCATTTCCCCCTTCACTTTATTTGCATTATGATCATCCCTGTTCTTTTTTAATCCTTTCCTCTCTTTCCTATTGCCCCCACTCCTGTCTCTTCTCTCTTTCATCTCCAGCCATTCATTTCCCCTTCTTCTAAATAGCTCCTTCCTCCTTGTTCCGCGTTTAAATCCTACCCTCCCTTGTCTTCTTTTCTGCTCATCCTTTTCTTCTTGTTTACCTTCCCTCAATCACATCCATTTTCTCCCGCTCTTCTCCCTCTCTCCCTTTGCAACAGCAGATCAGGGAGATTTGCATTCAGCACCTCAGACAGCTCTCCAAGCAGGGAAAACACAGAGCTGCAGTGCCACCCGTTGGTCAGTGTAGGAACTGCAACGCAGACATGATTCTAGGGAGGATGAAAACAATATTTTCTCAATAAAAAAATTCTCATAACACAGGACAGATAACCCTCCACAAGCTCATACATATGTGAAAAAGGCTGGAAAATAAGAGCGGAGAGACACATAGTCATGTGGCTGTGCCCACAAACGTCGACTCGGAGGGAACAAGCGTTAAGTCGGAGCACTACATCTGGGAGATTCTGCTGGGAGATCTATGAGAGAGGTTAAGCTGGCAGGCCTTGGGGTAATGGCAACAATATATTACCCTCTAGTTTCATCCCACTATATGTCGGTGCTCATAGATTCAGTGCAACTGCACGGTGCTTGAGCCAGAATGGGGATCTCAAGTCTCATTCTGTTCATGGCACCCAAAGGGAGCAAACAATAGCATCTGCTCCCCTCTGAGACGAGGAATTTAATCACCAGCACAGCCAAGGTAAGATTTGAATGTAAAGTAGCGGAGTAATGGTTTGTCTGTGTGTGCGCACAGGCCTGAGCACATGTGCATGTGCTTGTGTGTGAGAATGTGTCTATAAAAAGGAATAGAGAT
Source organism: Platichthys flesus (assembly GCF_949316205.1). Classification (NCBI taxonomy): domain Eukaryota; kingdom Metazoa; phylum Chordata; class Actinopteri; order Pleuronectiformes; family Pleuronectidae; genus Platichthys; species Platichthys flesus. Next base: position 6,871,992 of record NC_084949.1, read on the forward strand.
GTTTATGTTGGCATTTAAACTAATAGCAAATGTCAACAAGGGAAGTGGATGGTACTTGTAGTTATTGTGTTTAAGTGTTGGGAGAAGTGGAGAGGTGTTTGTTTGGGTGTGTGCATGGGAATGTGTGTAAATGTTCAGCTTATGAATACACAAAAAAGAGTGTACAGAAACACACACGGGGACTCTAATCCACTGTAGGGACTATCCGTGAACCATGGCTGAACTCACACTGGGCTCTGTTGGTGTGTGTCTTTGTCTCAGCGTCCCGTGACACTGGGAAGCTAGTTTGTGTGCACACACAGTCACTGTGAAGTTGTTCGTTAGTGCGGTTTTGTATCTGACGGGTTAGTGAGAACAAACAACTGAGAAGGACAAGGATAAAGAAAGAGGGGGAGAAATCAAAGCAGAGCAGTGGCAAAGAAATAAAGAGAGGGGAACCACACAGACAAGAAAATGTGCTATCTCTCTCCTTGTCTCTATCCCTCCCTTACTCGCCCACACACAGTGGTAAGTACAATGATCACAGAAAGGTGATCTCAAAGCTTAGCCAGTCAGAAGACAGTGAGCTGACAGAGAACCACAAGAAAAATACACAGACAGAGACACAGAGAGAGCTTTGGTCAACCGTCCAGTTTGTATGTTTAAATGAGCGGTTTTAATGAGGGAATGGATATGGATAGCCTACATGTAAATGTCACATAATATACAGTACTGACTTTCTTTTAAATCCACACTTTAAAAATGCATTTTCCCTGCCAACTTTCAGTTACCCATTAATTGCAGGAGCTGACCATCAGTTCTAAGGTGTCGCTGTTTCTCGTGAGTTTTTTAACACGCGAGAAGAATCAAATCAACTAAGGCTTTTAATAACTCTATCTTGCAATTAATAAGGTGACTTTGTTAACTAATGAAATGCAAGTATAGGCTAAACTGTTTGCATACACCATCATCGTCAAGTTTCTTACTGTAGTAAATGAAAATCAATGGCATTCCTGAAGCAAAGAAAAGATACATATGCATTGCAAAATGGCCTAAAACAAGCAAATTGGTTGGTGTGATTCTTTAGATGCATGTGTAATCAATACAAGGCTCCCATCAAGGGATTTGATAAAAACGGTTAATGCTAAAGACAGCACAGCAATAATTAATTTACAATGAAAACCTAAATAGATACTCAAAATATTATTTGTAACAAATATGAATGTGTAAATGAAGAACCTTAAATAAACATAGAAGCCCCTTCTGAACTTCTGAACTCAATTCCTTGTCATTAGTGAGTCCACTTCAGACCGTTCTACAATAAACTGTCACTTTTTTATTTGTTTGTGTGCTGGACATTGTGTGCAGAGCTTTTGAAATGCAGTCTATGCTGCAGAGTGAAGTTACAAAACATGTGTTCATCATACCAGGTTTATCTGCAGATGTTATAGTCAGTGTTTTTTTGAGTGAAGTGAAACTGAATTTGCTCTGTTAATGTTGAATGTTGTCTTAGATCTGACTAGATATTGTCTTGATTATCCAATCCACTCAATTTGCAATTTGAAATAAATAGCTTTCAAAATAGTATATTAAAGATGAGCCCTTTCACATTACCATTGTCATTACCTAGCTGCATTAGCTTGTAAAGGAGGCAGGGGAAATGGTTGCGACTCGGATTTGTGTGTATTCATTGGTTGTTATTCGATAAAGTAACACATCCCATTAAAATGTTAGGTGAGGTTCGATTCAAACTTTATACCTCTTTGCGCACTGGCAAGTACAAAACTCAATTGGTAGAGGCAGCAAGCAAATCAGCAGGAGAGAAGAAAAAAGGCTCCACAGATACATTCAGCCACCTTAAAATACAACTTACACACGGCCGTGCACCGAGATACACACTCTGAGGGCAGAGGAACTCGGCATTGGTCTGTCACACAGTGTTGAACACGACGGGGATCAAACGTACACACACACACACTCACATAAACGCACAGCTTGACCACCCATCACTGCCCTCTGATTACCACCAGCTTCCACAGCCACCCTCACTCCCCTCTCTCACTCCAGTGATTCTCTCCCTTCTTTCTCCGCTCCCCCACCGATTCATCCAATCCCCCTCTCTCTTCATCCATCCCTCCAACCTCCTCCGCCTGGCTCCCACCTTTTGTCCCCGCTGCTCGCCCCTCTCATTTCTTTTCGTGCCACAGTCTTTGCTAACTTTCCTATCCTGCACATTAACATACAATAGGCCTCTACCGCTTTCCAGGCTAAAGTGCTCGGAGACTTAATCAGTCAGAAACATAGTCACTTACCTGCTCAATCACTCACTTCATTAGTCAGATGTTTGCTCGCCCGTTCATTTACCTGTTTTCTTTCTGAGGCTGACTCATTCATGCAGACTCTCTCTCTCTTGCGCTCTTTCGCTTTCTGCCTGCTAAGTTTGTTTATTGAAATTTAGTTTGCATCGGCCATGTAGGTCAGTTTAAACCCTCCCCTGAACCGTATGGTCCAATGATTTATATAAAGGATATGGAGGGTGGTGTAATTATTATAATTTATTTGTATTTATAATAATAATATTCAGCTCAAAACAAGTCAAAAGGTAAACCAGAGAATTCTCAAATTCATAATTCTGCAAACATTAGCGCTGGTATCCATATCTTGCTGCAATTTGCCAACTAGTCTGCCGACAAAAAAACTTAAATCAATAATTTTGAGTCGTAAATCATTTGTATTGTAATTTGAAAACATCATGGGAAGTTTTACAAACAAAGCATGAAGGGCTAATTTGGGGTAGGTTTTAGCAAACATTCAATTGTCGGCATAAGTTTACTTCTACAACAAACAGACACACACACACACACAATCACAGACCGACACTGATTTCCTGCAGCTTTAATGTGTGGTTACTGTCAGAGTCATGGTTCAGTCAGTACACGAGCATGTGTGTTTGTGTGTTTCCATGTGGGTGGTAAGTCAAGCACCGCGGTACTTGTGGCCTAGTGTGTTCATCGATACGTAAACAGAGTCACACTCATGCTGGGACGTGAAAGGTTTCGCATCCCTGGTGTTTTCCTCAGGGCGTGTCTTTGTGTGCATGAGTTTATACACACAAGTGTGTGTCTGTTATTTGTGCCATTTAATTTGCAGTTTTCTCCTGTGTACACAACCCTTAATTGCCTAGTTGGGCTGTGACCCAAATTAACATTCACGTCTAAAACATCCCTCTAATGCACTGTCACAGTGCATGAACATGCACACCTAATATCAAATTAAGACACCCGAGTACACTTTCCTCACAAAAACCTAAAGTGTACTTAATCACCAGGGAGTTATATTAGCACCATCTCCTCTTCTGCTGCACTGCTCTGGCTGGAGGATTGTCCGTTCCCTCATGATGCAGCATATACACCCAGAGATAATCGGGCTGCTGCTCACCACTTTGGGAATCTCAAGTTTATCCTCACGGAACTCAAGAGAAAGAGAAGCATAAGAAGCAACAGAGTGTCTGAGAGAGGCAGCTGGAGGGTGTGAAGGAGAGGCGAGTTGGAGACTAGTCACTGACATATGAGGGAACGGATAATCAATAAATGAATCACAGTTTGGTCAAAGAGGAAACGTGATTGACAGAAAACACAGACTGAGAAAATAAACTAGTGAGCACAACACATCATAGGGACTGTGGGAGTGTACAGTCATACTGTCTACCACTGAATAAAAGAACATGTTATGCGCAGGTCAAGTTGGATTTAAAAAGAGTCCATAAGCTTTATAGCCCTGGAACCCGGTCAGGGTTGTGACTCGCACAGGGACGGACGTCTATCCCAGCATGCATTTGTATGAAGGCAAATGCATGCGGATTGCTCGATTTTGAAGATCTAAGTTTAAATCTTGGTTTAAAACTAATTAAAACATGAATTTGAGTATTTTTTATGCACATACTTTGGGAGTAGAAAGATAGAACCTCCAGCCTACTTAACATGCTTCTTTCTGGGCTGTGAGGAAACCCACATGAGAGCAGGAAAACCCTGGGTCTGCTTAAATCATTCACTCTTAGTACCTTAAAAGCACTGAGTTGATCCCCTCCCTGTTTAAAAGTCTGCCATTTTAAAAACCCTAATTCATCCATTCGTCAAGTAGATGGAGATATGAGAAAGTATCCACATTTTGAACTTGTTGATTTGGAGCTTGAGAAATAATTACACACGACATAGGACAAAAGCTCTTTCTACATGTGCACAACAACTAACACTGAGAGTCATACCATTTATGCATAGTATAAAAACTTTTTGTTGTCATCCCACTTTCATTAGTTAATCTGTTTTATGCTTTATTGTGCACTTTCACTGGGGGCATGTGGAAAAGATCAAACTTTTGTCTTAAGTCATGTTTGGATTACCTATTTACACTATGGTTTGTTTGAATCGTACCGAACCTTTGAGACTCTACATATAAATTGTCCATCCAACACTCCCCAGTTTTCACCAATGTTCCCTGAATTAGATCGGTCTCAGGTTATCCGGTCACAAGTGGACTGAGGCAGTGAGAGATCGGGGCTCTGTCAGCTCTACATTTTTCTCATTTGAAATAGTAAAACAAATGGAAAATCAATAGCATTTGTGGCGGTAAGTGTAACTATTGAGTCAGGCTGCCTCAAATATATCAATGTATGCACAACATTGAGGAGGATACAAATATTTTCAGTTCTTTATGAAACTGTCAGAGGTTAAAGGAGTAGGCGGTGTTCCAGTGTGGCCAGAGATTATATTTGTTCTCACACTGGTAGAAAACTGTGTGATTAGATCACAAATGCATCCTCAATGGCCCTCGGGTGAACTTACACCTGTATGTAAATCTGTCCACTTGTTCCGTGATCACCCGAGACAGACGCGGATGTCAGGTCTGAACAGGGCCATGTTGGCATTTGCTCTGCTGCAAGAGTCATTAGCATTTGTGACCCTAACGACTCACATGATGGCCGCGTGGGTCAATGACTCACATGACCTCAGCTACTGTTGATGACCGCACAAAAGGTTAAATACCCTGGACTTCCCGCTAACTGACTGGATAAGGGGTGAAGTGTCTTCAGGAACCTCAGGCAGTAACTGCGTTTAGCACTTCGCTTTGACTTGAATGACTCCAGCCGCGTTCACGCCTGGTATTAAAATCCGTCTTTGGTGATCCGATGACTAGTTCGCTGCCAGTTCTGAAAACAGCCTTGAAACAAAAGGTTCAGGTTGAAAACTCTGCGGCTCCATTTTGCAATGATGCAATTGTTGAAGAATTTCTATTATTTGCACAATCTGCATTTCTAGCCTTGCTCTTCCTGCAACTAACCATCCAAAGGCTTCCTGTCTACATTGGCACATGCATCCTCCTAACACCAGCTTGTTGGTCATGCCCAGTGTACATGATTGAAGATGTAGCAGTGTGGATGTATCCTGATCGTTCTGTCTCTCTCTCTCTCTCCCTCTTACATCAACACACTGACACTCACACAAACACATTTACATCTCAAAGATCTGCAAACTCCGACTGGCAAAAAAGCCCACAACATTTACGTACATGTGCTGTAAAGCTGTCAACTGTCATCCTCAGAGCTGTCCTCCTCTTGTGACCTGATCACCTAAGATGAATGTTTGTACCAGGTGTGAGCAGGGCCTGAGGCAAGAAGCCTGATAGCGTAGGGACACTCAGAGGACTAGTTAGTGAAATGCTGCCGGCGAACCAGCCGTTAGTTTGTTATTCAGCCCAGAAAGATTAGAGCCAGACAGTCGCAACAGCTCTCAGAACTGAAATGTTTTCTTTTTACTGTTGTTTACCTGCTTACTCAAAAGATGTTCTTGTGTGTCAACAACTCATGTCTTATAACTGTTTGCAACAATTTTTCTTTCATGAAGATGGTTTTGCTGGTTGCAGGTTGAACGTATCATCTGACATTTTGAAAATACTTTTTCTGAGTTTTTGAGCTGTGTTGTAGACTTGCAGTTTCCATGTGTTTGGATATTGTGTATTTGGATTTATGTTTCATGGTTTGTTATCTTTTGCCCATCGTTGTGTCTTTGCCTAAGTTTAGACGGTTTCCATTGTGTTGTCTTGGTCCCTGTTTTATGTTGAACTTCTTTCCCTGTGTCTCTCTCTCACTTTACTTCCTATCTATGTCTGTTTTCCCTCCTTTGTAGATCACCCGCCCTTAATAGCTTCTCCTGTGTCTTGCTAACTCAAATATCGAATCCCTGTGTTTCCTCGACTTTGTGCTGGTGTAAGAAGGAAGGCATGACTGTGCCAGTGTACACAGATTGCTCGAATAATAGCTTGTCTCCTACACGTGTCTGACGTTGTATCATTGTTAAATATTGAATTCAACTTTACAACAGCAGTTAACCAAGACAAAAGGTTGAGAAACTCTTATGGTGTCCTTCTGGCAGTGTTGTACACGAACACACTGAACTGAACAAATCAGTTTATATTTTATAAACGTGAACTCCCACAAGAGTGAAAGCCGCTAGAGGTTTTTTAAATCATCATTGTACAAGCCATCATGTGAAATACCAGGAGGTAGGTATGTGTGTGTGTTATGTGTGTGCATGTGTGTGTACAGCTGTCTTTGTGAGGACCAGTTTGAGCATATAACCAACAGAGTGAGGACATTTTGGGAAAGGTAAAAATGTGTGTGTGTGTGTGTGTGTGTGTGTGTGTGTGTGTGGGTGTGTGTGTGTGTGTGTGTGTGTGTATGTGTGTGTGTGTGTGTGTGTGTGTGTGTGTGTGTGTGTGTGTGTTCGGTCTCAGTCAATGCATACACATAGGCCCCTGGGACTCCGCCCCCACTCACTCGCTCAGAGACACACACAAAGTGTGATAAGAGGAGCTTTAACACGAAGCAGCCGGTAAGTGACTTGGTTGAAGAACAGAAGAAACAAACAGTGGAAATACAGAGTTTCCACTCTGGTCCACAGCTGCTCAATGATCAGAAGGTTGGTTTGTACCGAGCTGGAGTTTAACAAGTATGTGAGTGTTTGTTTTCACTCCAGAGTTTATGAGAAAAATTACATTTTGTGCTCATAAAAATACGAGATGTTACGCTCACAGCCAGGACTGGAGCCACATGGATGCAATACTACGATTCTGGAGTAGGCTACTGGATGCCCACAGTTTTCAAAGAAAAATTGAGTAATGTAGTCTCACAGTGAACCAGACCCACTAAGTCATTGCTAAAGGCTTTGTTTGCTCTATCCTCATGCATCATCATCATCCTCACTTTGGAGCGGCTGTGGCTGAGGGGTAGAGTGGTCGTCCTCCAACCTGAAGGTCGGCAGTTTGATCCCCAGTCTGACCCATCTGCATGGCGAAGCGTCCTTGGGCAAGATGCTGAACCCCAAATCCCCCCCCATAGAATAACAAAGTGCTGCGAATAGATGCACTGTATGAATGTGTGTGTGAATGGGTGAATGTAAAACTGTATTGTAAAGCGCTTTGAGTGGTCATCAAGACTAGAAAAGCTCTATATAAATACAAAACCATTTACCATTTACTTTGCTCTTGAGGCGACAGTTCTTCTGTATACGGTATTATTTTGTAGGATATACAGCTAAAATATTGAGCTTATTCCTGAGCCGATTGGAGGAAAATCCTTTAAATGTGGTATAATTGTATCTGTTCCCTTCAACATTGTGAGAACCTCATGCTGCTGAATAAATTTGGACTTTTGCGTCAGTTACACAAAATAAATAACTGTAAAGAACAAGCGAAAAGAGCAGAGCTGCTCTCAACAGGTAATGAAACATGCTAGTTTCTGCTTTAACCCAACAGATAAAGCACCACTATTCAGTAGTACTTACTCAGGTGATATTAAGCGGATCTGATGAAACTGTCAACATGAAGTATGGAATTGCATCTGAGCTTTGGGATGACCTTACACTTCTTTTGCCTCATCGTTAAACATTATGGCCAATGGGCCATGTGATTTTAACTGAGATTCCAGCTCGGGGATCATCAATTCTGTTTATATCTATTGAGCAGTAAACTTATTTTTACAGTCCACGAATTGATGTCTCCTGTGGAGGTTAATGAAGATGTTCATTGGATGCAACTCTTGAGGTGAAAAGGCAAAATAAGCTATCATACCTCGTTGCTTTTGTGCAGCGGTGCAGCGGATGGTATGGATGATATGCTATCTGCTTGTCCAGACTGTGTTCTCTATGAAAAATAAGGGTGAATTTTATCTGTTGAACAGGACAAAGAACGTACTGTTGTCTTGTTGTACTGCTGGATTCTCACATATGGCTACTTTCTATTGCTTGGTCTTTTGCAAGTATGTTCTGTATGTTGTCATCTGATTTTTTTTTTTACGTCTCATCATCACTGACGACAGTTTTCTGTACCCGTGTTTAACTCTAATTAAGAAAAATTACATTTGCTATCATCAAGACAATATAAAACTTTTTTAGCTCACAACCTGGATCTTGTTGACGGATATGTGTGGACTCGACATTTACACAACTAGGATGTAGCTATGTCAATAAACAGCTCACTGAAAGAATGTCGGATCCTGCCTCACACTCAAAGCGGTGAGAGAAAGTGGCAGATACAAGGAATAGTGGTGCTGGGGTTTGAGAGGATACAAAGAGTGACAAGGTGGTGGTGGGGGGAGGAGGGGGCGACAGTGTAAAAGAGACTGGAACAGCAAGACAAGAGAAAGTGATGACAGCTGGTATTCAGACTGCTGTGTCAAACCTGAAGTCTAAACCTGACCTGAAGTGCGTGTGCGTGTGTGTGTGGGTTAACTCCAGAGTCTCCACTAGGGCTGAGGCTCAGAGCCAGAGCCCTCAACCTTACCTTAATCCTAATCTTAACCATTACCTTAACCATTATCCAAACCTTAACCATAACCTATACCTTAACTCTAAACCTAACCAGTTAACCCTACGCCTAAACCTAACCAGTTAACCCTACTCCTAAACCTAACCTTAACCCTAAACATAACCAATAAACCCTATGCCTAAACATAACCAGTTAACCCTATTCCTAAACCTAACCTTACGCGTAAACCTAACCATTTAACCCTATGCCTAATCCTATTAATTGGTCGGGACATTTCAAGGCACTTGTGGTTCGGCAATACTTGGGACACTACTAGGCACTTTACATTTAGACAAAAAATGTCCCGACCAATCAGAATGAGCCGGACACTTCTAGGCACTTATCGTTGAGGCAAAATTCCTAGAAAGGTCCCACTCTTGGTGTTAGGGAGGTAAAATACTTGGGACACTTCTAGGCACTTATCATTGAGGCAAAATGCCTAGAAATGTCCTGACCAATCAGAATGTAGCGGACACTTCTAGGCACTTATCATTGAGGCAAAATGTCAAGAAATGTTCCGACCATTCAGAATGAGACGGAGACCTCTAGGCACTTATCATTGAGGCAAAATGGCTAGAAATGTTCCTCTCTTGGTGTTAGGGAAGTACAATACGTGGGACACTTGTTGGCACTTTACATTGAAGCAAAATGCCTAGAAATGTGCCGACCAATCAAAATTAGCCAATCTTCTACCTGTAGGAGCAGACCTGAGTTATGGATACATTACGGATCACCATTGGCTTAAGGTCAGGGTCTTCAGGTCAAACAGCATCTCCTCACTCTTTCTAACATAGCACCTGATGATAACATTTACTATCAATAATTTAGTGCTACACTTCCTAGACGCAATTCAAACTTTTGTTTAAAACATCGTATATATTTACTTTAGCAGAAATGTACAATTTGGTGAGAGCAGTATTACACTGGGCTCGCTGCTTCAATAGGAGTTAAAAAAGTGAGAAAAGAACACAAACTCAGAAGAATTCAAGTAAAAGGTTCAAGGTTGTATCATAAATTCATCAATTTGATAATCAGACTTCACTCATCCTTCCAGCATCATACATCTTTTGACTGACAAAAGTATCAGCCATGTCAGCGTTTTTTCAAAATATTTCAAAGCCCAGGGTTATTTCATTAGTTTGCTACACTTAGATTTGGTAATAAAGTTACAAACCAGACATTTTTCAGGTTAGATGAGAGCAATACTGGGGACAGGGCAGAGATATAATGGGGTGAACAAGACCCAAATTCAGACCTGGTATTGACATGATTGTGAGTGATCGGATCCCAAGTGAACAGAGCTAAATGCAGATGTGAATGCATTCAAATTCAACCTCGTCTTGTGGGATCCTAACAGACCACATTCAGAGGTGGTCTGGGATGCATGTGGCCCCACTCTTTTGCTCTGTGAATGCAAATGCGTCAATATGAAGGACTGCCTACTCAGCTGATGACTTTTGACCTGCTACCGTTTACCAATGAATCAAATATATTTAGAGCTTTTCGGTGTCTAGTCATTGTTTGTGGCCACCACCACAATATCATATGGTAGATATAATTGCTTTGCTTCTTGAAATTGTAAATTCTTTCTTCATAGCAGAGCTCTGCATTGATTCATTTATTTAGTCCCTCCTGAATCTGCTCACCGTCTTTCTGTTTCAGTCTCTCTCTCTCTCTCTCTCTCGTTTTGCCAACACTGAGACACATACACACACAAACATTGTCATCGGACACATCTCTATACTAAGACTGTGCTAAAACCTCATTCAGGCTTAAAGAACAGAAATGACATTATGATTTATTTGCAGATCTTATCACAAATTGTCACAGCAGAGACATTCAGGATGCATTTTAATGGCAATTGTGAACACACATCCTTGACACTGTCCACTTGTGATCATGTCTCTCAGGACAGATGGTAATACCAGGTCTGAACAAGGCCCAGGAGCAGAGCAGAGCAGGAAAATCGCAATTTCAGCTGTGAACAGAATCAGACTCAGGTTTAATTGGCCAAGTAAGATGTACAAACAAGGAATTTGACATGGTGAAGTGGCTCTCAATGTTCTTACATAGAATACTCATAACTACACAAAACAAAAGACACAATGCGATGGGCTAAAAAAAAATTAAGAAATGAAGTGCAGGGATAAATATTGCATGGTATGAGTATTACAGTTGTACAGTGAGGGTGAAATAAATAATATAATTAAATATAATTACAATATAATATAACTTCGGGAGTATTTGTACAGTGGTTATTATAAAGAACCAGGGTTATTGCACAGTGCCTCGGTGGATTGGCTGTTCAGGAGTGAGACGGCGTGGGGGAAGACACAGTAACCAGATCTTGAGACAAAGTAAAGTTAAAGCTGCAGTGTGTAGAATTCAGTGTTATCTAGTGGTGAAGTTGCAGGTTGCAGCTGAATACCCCTCACCTCATCCTCCCCTTCCAAACATGACAGAGAACCTAGGGTAACCTTCAGTTTTCATAAAAACTCAAACGGTGTTTAGTTTGTCCAGTATGGGCTACTCATAAAAAATTGTCGGCCTCCGTAGAGAGGACCCCCCTTAAAAGTATTTAAATATAATTAATTAATAATTAATTTAATGTAGATGAAACATCACTAGGATTATTTCATATTAAATTTATTTCAATAGATCCCTGTCAGCCAAATGTTACACTTCACCTTTAAAATAAATCTCAAAGGAAAAAACTGAACTCGAAAGTTACTGTAGTTGCCTTTAAAACTGCTGTTACAAGAGGAACCATGAGAAAAAAAAGGAGCATAAGCTATTCCACTAGCCACTTAGCACTGTGTTAGAGGCACAGGATTAGAGAAGAGCAAGGAGTCGAAATGTCAGGTTTGAGGAGAACGTGCTCAGATTGAGATTCAGCACCATCCGTTTAATCACTGAGTCATGCAATGCAGCGTGGGACACTGCCAAGGTGTGTACGTACAAGTGTGAGTGTGTACCTGTGTGTGTGTAAAATGAAAAGAGAGAGGCACATTTAATGGAACCCCACATCCATCTCATCGTCGCTCCAAATTGAAATGAGACATTTTCCTGTCTTGCCTTTTAGCGATGGAGGAATATTAATAAGCTGGGGAAAAAAAGCCGAAAGGTTAGACAACTTTTTTTTTCATACCGCTGAGAAATTGTGTGGATTGTCAAAAGTGCCACAAGGCTCGGTGCGTGTGTCTGCGTGTGTGTCTGCGTGTGTGTCTGTGTGTCTGTGTGTGTGAGAGGCACGGGGACATCAGAGATTACTGATTACTGTGGATCAAGGAGAGAAAGGTTGATCACACACTAGTCAGAGGTCCGTTTTACTGGTGCCGTTGGAGCAGACTCCTTCTCCTCCAAGTCATTTTATGCGCTTGAAAACTGTAGAAGACCACTTGGCGTCCAATGTACTCACTTCCTCCACTCCGTCTCCCCTTCTTCCCGTCTGCCCCCGCAACCGCCTCCACCTCCCTCCTCTCTTTTCATCCCTCTTCTTCTCCTCCCTCTTCTCCACTTTGTCCCTGTCCCTCTGCCTCGCTCGGCCCTTATCAGAAGGCGACAGAGTGGTATCGCGGCGTGGCTCGGAGTCACTCTGTTAAAGGCCACGTGCGACTCTCACTCGCTCCCTTCTTTAGAGAGTGCTTGTCTTTCCTTAATCTCTTTTAATTCTCTCTTTCCCTCATTTGCAGGTGGAGGCATGTGGCGTTGGAGGTGGCGGCAGCTTTCCTGATGTTGTTGTCACTTGTACAAAGGATCTCATTATCACCTCACCTCAGTGCAGGGAGTCCTCTGGCAATTTCCTATATAGGCATGATTGACACGTTATTGTGATGTACGCTGGTCCTTGATGTTTTTTTAAATAATGAGGAGATAGACCTGTGTATGTGAAGATGTGCGTTTGCATGTGTGTATTTGTGTGTGCCCACTTTGTGTGTGTGTGTGTGTGTGTGTGTTTGCATTTGTTTGTGTGTGTACTTGTGTCTTTAAATCAATCAGAGGTTAGATGGTCAATCAAGCCATCATGTCAGGGAGCTCCACTCCAGTCAGGGTACTGATCAGTTATGATAGCTTAAAACTATGTGGCCCAAATCAAACTTGAATGATGCTCATAAGGGTGCCGTTGTCCACCAAGGCCCAGCAGTCCCATTATAAATACACACTGAAATCCACTAGATCTCGATTTAAATCAACACAAAATTGCCCACACTGATACATCTCAGTCAGCTTTACATGTCCGATCTTCTTCATTAAGATCCAGTCAAAATCAAGGAGAATCTGGCAATATCACACTATTGAAGAAAGTGAAACAAAAAGTGTGGGTCCGCACCTACATTTAGTAACTAACAATGGGACAGGAGTGAAAACACAACCACCTCGGTGAAGATAATTAACATTTAGTGTCTGAATCTAATTCTAATATTCACTAATTTTAAGTTTTTTCTTGGTCTTTACCAACTGCTCCCTGTTCCACTGTTTATCAGCTAGCTTCAAACTGAATGTGTCTGTCGTTTTGGGTCATTTGAAAGGAAACAGCTGCCTCATGTGGATGGAGTTACTAGATTAGAGTAATTCTCTAATTCTCATGGTCATTTAATTCACTGTTAATGTACAAATATAAAATGAGTGCAACTTGAAGAAAAACTGTCACCAATATGTTTCAGGTAGTTCTTGTTTCTTTTCTTCTACAAAGCAGCTTTCATTTGATCTTTTTCTGTTCCGTTATTTCTTCATGTTTAAAATTTTGGACAGATCTCCTCCCCGACACGATTCTGAACAATCAGAAGAAGTTACAGGAGCAAATAATTGAAGAGGCGTTTTTAGATCTCAGTCAGATACTTGCTACAACTGCCAATCAGGATATGTAATCATGGTTGTTTCACAAGCAAGAAAAGCATGGTGAAGGGAAAAGAGGCAACATAATTATTGACACTTTGACAATAAAGAAAATAATATATACTGTAAATAAAGACATTTGGGGGCTAGAATTGTTCTTGAAGCAGTACCCAGGCTCATGCTTAGCATTAGCATTTTCCAAGATTCTACCTGCCTGACTCCACGTTATATCCCTCATTGGGATACTGTGGTCAACAGCCCCACCTTAAGTCTACATGTTTCCAAACACCAATATGAAATATCTGGATATGTATTTAGCTTATGGGTCATTGTAATACAGAAAGTGTCTGGAGGCATTACATTTCCAGGCTGACCGTGCATCCATCCCATTCTTGTGAACACGATATCACAAGTACTACTTTCGGGAATTTTTTCAAATTTGATACAAAACGTTCAATTGTACTTACAGAGGAAATGTTTAAAATTTCGTGGTCAAATCTCAAGGTCACACTGCTTTACAAAACATGTTATTGGCCTCCTGAGCATGATATCTGAAGTTCAGCATGAAGTTATTCGAACTTTCAGTTTGTCTCAAAGAGAAACTTATCAGGCTTTCAGCGGTCAAGTTCAAAGGTCAAAATGACCTCATGAATCTGGAAAGAAGAATGGATGTAGTATATAACTGCACTTGGCAGAGGCATACAACACAGGGTGGTAGCCTTAGTTAGAATTCTAGCTCTGATCACCCACAGAGCCCTGATCAGTCACACAGCCTGTGGTCGCAGAATTGGGAAAAAATGGTGCTTACCAACACTATGGAGTGAAAGAGTGAATCCACAACCCTCAGGTCACAGGTATTTTGTTTGATGCTCGCCCATTTTTTCCATTTCCCAGACAGTGATTCTGAATTTCTTCCATTAGACTAATCAGTGAGCTGAATGATGTTACTACGTTAGTTTAAAGACACAATAGTTCCTCGAATTTGCGTGTTATTTTTAGCCATCTCTCGTATGCCGGTAGACCAGGAACTCTCGTGTCAACACGTTGTCAAGCATGGTGTGTGTTTGCACGTGATAAACATGCACACATACCGTTTGTGCATCTCACACATCAGCACGAATACGCATTTTTGTGCCCGATACTCATAGACGAAGATTTTTTTTGCCTGTGCCAGCTGAAAGTATGCGAAGGCAAAAGCAAAGGAAAATCACTGTAATTATGCGTCTCGCTCTCGGAGAGCAAGGTGGCATTAGGGAACAAATGACAAGCTGTGAAGAAATTGGGAGGCAGAGGGGAGAGATGAGAAAGCCAACGAGAGGGAGAAAAAGGAATCAGAACACGCTGCTAAGTGAAACTCCCAAGCTAGAGACTCCTGTGAAGTCTGTGAAGGATGCGCCTCCACCTCCACGCTTCTCCATTTATTTAAAAACTGACACGTTTGAGAGAGCTTTTTGAATCATTTATTCTGCGCGGCATTATGAATCACTTTCTCACTCGGCTCGATTTGACAGAATATTGGATCCAAACACACTCCTGCGCTTGCCGTTGACTTTAACGACAATCACCACAAATATTGATTTGCATAGTGTGAACGTTTTTTCAAGATGGTCTTTATTAAGGGTCTTAACACATCCCTTTATTCAGTACAGACCTAACTGTCTCATCTGTATTCAAGGTGTTAGATCTAGTTTCTTTGACACACACACAGACAGTCGGCAGCAAGTTGACAGAGATAGAAGTGCCATGGGGTTTGGGAAGAACTTGGGGGGGGGCTCTGCGATAAAGCTTTGATGTGATCCTCAGGGGATAATACGACTGAGATTCAGCCAGGGAAAACAGGGCGTGTGCGCGAGAGACGAGAAGAAGTGAAAGCGAGAGGTTAAATGTTCGCTGGAAGTGTAAACTTGTCTTGAGCTGGGAAGACAGAAGAAGAGATGTGGCTGTACAAGAGGAGAGACTGACCCAGATGCACAAGGAGCCTGTCAGGGAGCTGAACTGTTTGTGTGCAAAAGGGAAACTGACAAAGAGCGACTTATCTCAGTCAGAGGGATTTAATCACAGGCCCAGCAGTTAACCAATAGCTCCCATCATCCTTTTTCCTCGTTCCCTGTCTCAATCCCTCCATCCAGCTCTGCATTTTTTCCCTGGACACGGTCCGTTGATTCCAGGCAGCTTCCTCTCCCTCACAGCTTCACCCTTAATGAAAAAAATTCAAGGTGTTCCGGCCCATTCCACGTTCATCTAAGTCTGACGCAATAAGAGAGCTTGTTATTCCACTATCACCGGTGTGTGTGCCTTTGTGTGTGTGCGTGTTTCCCGAAGAAGCCCAAGCAGAGCTTTCTATTTGAGAACGGAGTCATCAGGTGCCACCGTGTGTTTTTGGTTATTTTACCCTCTTGAGTCACAAAGGATGAGTCAGTCACGGCAGGAGTGCTGATTGGGAAGA
This sequence comes from Platichthys flesus, assembly GCF_949316205.1. Classification (NCBI taxonomy): domain Eukaryota; kingdom Metazoa; phylum Chordata; class Actinopteri; order Pleuronectiformes; family Pleuronectidae; genus Platichthys; species Platichthys flesus. The sequence continues at coordinate 6,888,112 of NC_084949.1, forward strand.
TGCGTGTCAGACATCAGCTCTCCTGATGGAGTCCGTCTCTCATACACAGCCCCGAAGGCAACCCCTTAAGTGTACTGAAACAAACTTGGAAGATTAGCTTCCACTTCAGAGACTTTCCCAGACTCACATCAGAGGGTTTGGTTTAAAAACACTTCAGTTATATACATATTGACAGAATGAGCGTTTAAAATAGAGACTCGGGTTACACTTGCGATAGTCTCATATTCACCAGTCGGAGAGTTCATTCCTCTCGCTCCCTAATGAGCTTTCTTCAGAAATGTGTGTCATTATCTTGTAACAAGGCAGACTAAAAGCACCTGTGTTGAGAAAACAACACTTTTTTTCGCTCAAATTCTGAAATAAAACTTGACATGTTCTCACTGTCGGATTTGTTTCACTTGTTACCGTTTTAGACTGAATAATGGAAGGCGACATTTTGCAGTGTTCCTGCAGTGAGCAAAACATAATGGTAAACAGTGAGACATGGAGCTTAATTGGAAAGTGGTAATGCCAGCAAACGCATCACACCGGGGGTCGACTGGAGTTCACAGATTTAAAAAAAAGAATGTGGAGCCACGTCAACATGTACAAGAATAATATGTGTGTTTGATTCTCTGCAGGCCGAAGTGTCCTTGGGCAAGAATCAATCTCAAATTGCCCCTGATGGCTGTGCTGACAGTGTATGAATAGTATGTGATAAAAAGAGTACTGTTTATAGAAGCATTGCATGAGTGAAGGGTTGAATGCATCTTGACTGTCAAACCCTTTGCGTGGTCGATAAGACTGGAAAAGTGCAATACAAATACAACAATTTTACCATGTATATGCAGTGGAGAAAGAGGAACTCAAACATTTTGCTTAATTAAAAGTACAAATAAATAGAGAGACATGTACTCAAGTAAAACAATACCACATTAACTGTTCAACTTGCGTAAAAGCAAGTTATTACTTTAATTATACACAATATTCTTATTAAAAGTAAACATTTGCTGAGTGTAGCCTATTCTCTAGTGCAATGGTCTTCTACACCATTAACTGCGCCTTCTGTACCAGACCAGTACCCCTCTCGTCATTAATTACTTAAAAAAAATGTTTTCTAAACATATACTGAAGTAGAAAGTACAAATATCTGCCGAAATATGTAGAAGAGTAAAGGTATTTGTTACATTCCACCTCTGTATGTCTGTGAGTAATACAAACAAGCGTCAGTGGAGACAAACCAAGTTGTTTCTCTGAGGACACAATGCAACACAATCCAAACTGTGTTGTGCTCCTTGAAGCGCAGCGTGTTGCTCACTAAATCTGTACAATGTGCATTCAGTTTTAAATGGTAGTTAGGTGTATTCGGTACCAGACAAGCTGTGGCGTTTCAGTGTGGGCTACATAGGGTTTGGATTGTGCTGGGCATCGGCTCGCTCTCGTTTTAGTTGGTACCTTTTTGAGATCTCAGCCTGTCTGCTCACTGGCTCATGCTCACATTTCAGGAGCGAACGATCCTCGCTTTTAATGTATTCTGTGGCTGTGATGACGATTACAAAAGAGTCTGTAAATGATATGAGTAATGAATTAAGTGGGAACAATAGACAGACTGCTGCAGCTACAGCTACAGACACAGATACACAATCATCACCTGCTGTTAATTGCTGGGACAAAAATCACAGGAGCGGTCTGGCATGCCATGTAGCCGAGTTTGGTTTTTGGTGTGAAGCTGCTTCAGACATGAATGCCGTAGAAAGGTCGCACCCAATTCACCGGACATCATATGAACAGCACAGCAGGAGATTCCACGATTCAGATGCGCTCACAAACATAGAAATCCGCAGATCGTTCAGGTGAGGGGTGGAGCAGCAAGCAGGATGTAACTATAACACTATAAGATATTGCATCGACACGGGCTTAGGCCAAAAGCTCCCTGCATGACACATCGCTTTTTCATCCAGAGATATTTGTATTGTTTTAGTTTTTTTTTCGTTTATGCGTATGTTCCGTCTTTGAAACGTCATCCCCCCACCCACTCACTCGCGGTGAATCCTTCAGAGGATTTCCTGGGTTGTTTTACTGGGGGGGTGGACAGAGAAACTCTGAAGAAAGTCCGGACGCTCTCACTTTGACATTTGTTTCCTCACATTGGATGATGTGTGGAGGTTCTCTGGAGTTCAATGCTTCTCTGAAAGCAACTCAACCTGCAAAGTCTCCACTCTTTTTAACAATCCTGTCATTTCTGAATAGAACAATTACTAACTTCATTTCTAGTATTTATGGTATTTCTACTATAATATTCATTTTTTTAATCTCGTGATAATCACTCACTATTGACTTTTGTGGTTCTAAATGACTGCTGCACTCACACATATACATTCTGCATGTTTACCATGTGTCTCTTATCTTGTGTGTTGCGGTGCCTCAAGCTTTTCTCCATATAATAAAACATTCAGCTGACTCTCATCTCATCCCTCCCAGCAACACAATAGGATGCCAAAAGGCACATCCACGGCAAAACAACACAAAGGAAAGAGAGAGAAATCCACCTGCATTATACTGTGTATAGATATTAATTTGCATATACACACACGCATACCAATATCTGTGCACAGATAATACTCCACACCTCCTATCTTACCCGTGGATGTAAATGAATGCATACGTTCACACACATGCAACTAATACGGATCACTAATATGACAAATTAGATATTAGAAGCCAAACTTAGACAACAGACATTGATTGGAGTTGTGTTTTGATAAATAGTTCTACATTTGGACATAGACTGTCCTTCACATCCAAGGTTTATGTGCGACGTCGCATTAAAGAAAGTGGGTCACTCCCAGATTGGAACTTGATACTGACATTGATTCTCAGCTCTGTACACAGCATCAGAATTGGAAATGACTGCAGGGAGAAATAGGATTAAGCACCCGTCACTACAGCGCAGGCCTTCCAAAGCTTTTTTCGGCTCAGCTGAAGTTCAGCTCAGGTCAATTCGGTTTTGTCCCACATGAGACATTTGTTGTGGCAAAAACCGAAGCATGCACCGTAGTTATGATATAGTGTCCTTATAATAAAAAGTCTGTTTCCTTATGGAGCATTTGGAATCATTCACCTAAAATGACATGTATCCACACTCAGAGTCACTCATTATTATTCAAGTGTTTAAATTTTGTCCCCAAGCTTCCTCTTTTGTGCTGAAAATGTCTAAGGATTACTGCATGTGTGCATAGTAACTGCAAAATAATCGTACTGTAATTCGACTGTGAATAAATAAGGAAAACTTGAAGCCGTCTTGCTAACGAGCCTTCAAAACACATTGTCTCAAGTTGTTTTCTTTACTCTCTGTTCATAAAGACAGAGAGTAAAGAGAACATTATTTATTTTTGCATTGTTGGTGGATAAAAGGTCAAAGAACGAACCTAAGGTGAATTTGTACTCGGTAAAAGTTTTTTTTGTGTTCACAATAGTGCATTGTATGAATGTAGGAACAAAGTGTTGATTTCTCAAATTCTGCATTAATATGCGCCTGCAGTGCTTGGGATGAAACAGTCCCTTTTTTTACTAGCCAGCCAAAACACATTGAATTATCTCCTCTTACAAGGCAGAGTTTATATAATATTCCCTTAGCTTGGTACAGTTGAATTTATGGACTCTGTTCCTCTTTTCCTCTGTCCTCTTCCACAAGCAGAGTCTGTTCATCTGGAGGAAGATGAAAGGATGACTTTTGCTCATTGATATAAATAAATGGAGAGAGAGAGAAGGATGAGGCGAAGCCGTGTAGGAGGGGAGATATCCTTGGGGCAAGAGAAGGAGTAGGAGAAAAGGGATGCGCCGACCACAGGGAGGAGAGGAGGTGGAGGGTGAGCACGAAAGGGAGGTGGAGAATGGACGGAGGAGATGTGCACGGAGAGGAGAGGAGAGACGAGAAGGAAAAGAAAGAGAGGAAGAGAGTGGCAGTTTTGGAATGGCTGCTCTGTTGTCTCAACGAGGGTAGTGTGAGGTGAAAAGACAAAGCAGGATGCATGGTAAGTTGTGTGTTCAGGATCAACATGTACCCAAAAGTATGTTCTCTCTTGAATATTTCCATCAAAACACTTGGATTTCTGTAGAAAACACGACGACAGCACGTCTTATTATCAGGGACATTAGGGCATACTTAGTATAATGGCTACAGCAACCAACACATGGCTGATGCACTGAAGGACAGGCACAGTACTGTCTCACATCCAGAAATTGAATATGCACTCAAAGAACTGAGTGCATATTGTCATCGCGTCAGTCATCGGGTAGCTGATTAAGGTCATGAGACCGACTCCGTTTCTTTGATTCTTTTTAAATGACCTTGCAAGAAGTGTTTAGAGAGGTTTTTTCTTATCGCCACTTACTCAAAACAAAGCACGGCATGTGGCAGCAGTGCACGAGGGCTTCTGGATTCTAGTTTGCTTTTTCTTTGGATCCTCTCAAACCAAATCTATCAAATAATTTCACGAGTCTCTGTCTGCCTGTGGAACGCACATCTTGAGACGAGTTTTTGTAACAGCTTGATACTCGGCATGTGTATTTTTATGGGCCCATGGGAGTGCAGTGTAAATTCTGTGAAAATTTGACAAGAAATATGTTCAATATTAATACAGTTTGAAAAACGGTGTAATTAATTATTAAAACATTAACGTATGTCCCCTCGGCGCGGCTCTGGCTGAGGGGTAATGTGAGTAGACCTGAATGTCAGCAGTTCAATCCCCAGTCTGACCCATCTGCATGCCAAAGTGTCCTTGGGCAAGATGCTGAACCCTGAGTGCCCCCCCATAGAATAACAAAGTGCTGCTATTAGATGCACTGTATGAATGTGTGTGAATGGGTGAATGTAAAACTGTACTGTAAAGTGCTTTGAGTGGTCATCAAGACGAGAAAAGCGCTATATAAATACCAAATTTACAAAACCATTTACCTCGTCTATCCCAATAACAAAGCATTCATGACAACTGACAAATCCACCACAATATCAATGGTAACTGATTGTAAAGTTCAGGGTTCTTCAAATTGAGTCAAGCTTCTCAAAACTTGAATCAACAGATGAACAGCTCTTTGTGCAGCAACGGTGAGGGATCTTCGGTGATCTGTAGTTACCACCAGCAATTACTGCAGGTTCAGAAACAGAGCTGCAACCAACATCGCCACAGGCTGAGTACACCGCCAACAGGCAGGTTTATACTGGGCACTGTAAGAGAGAAGAAAATGGTATCATCTTTTAAGTAAGTTGTAGAATGTGTTCACATGTGATTTTTTGAGCACGTATGTGTACACCTCGTCCTGGCAGCGGGGCTCGTTAACCACGAGTTGCCCTTCAGTGAGGTTCTGTGGGTTTAATCCCAGAGCATTGGGTGGAGCAGCCAGCCATGTTTCTCGCTTTCTCAATGTTGTGTCCTGTTTTTCGAAGCCAGAACCTCCTGGTTCTGGTCTTGCCAAGTCTTTGAGATTCTTCCTCAGCTTGGAACTTTTTGATCTCAGGAGACTGGAGGAGCCGCTGGGTGGTTGATCTTGTGTAGCCTATGCAACCCACTCCCACTGGAGCCGAACACTGTCCATGCTGCCTGTGAGCTCACAGCTGACAGCTATGTGCATTTATACTTCTTTCTCTCGGAGGCAGCGTTGCCCTCTTCCTGTGAAACAGTCAATCCAACCATTATGACCATCCAGGTAGTGGTGGACACTCACGCTTGATATGCCTTTTTTGGATATTTCTTTCCCCTTGTGAAGCTAGGTAGTTATCTGGTATCGTATAGTGGTTAGTGTTAAATCGAGAAATTGAGAAAACATAACCTAACATAAAACATAGGTCAAATCTGCTACCAAGGATGTGTCAGTTGCATATAATTCTCCTTTTTATGTGAACCTCTTACTTTAAATACATGGTCAGCGAGTTTTACAGAAATGGAACCGAGAGCATCTCTTTGTTTGTATTTATTAGATTCTTCTTGAGATATATTTTTTGATGAACAAACTATTATGAACACGCAATGCAGATAAAAAGAAAAGTTGAAGTGAGAACTGGAGGGTAGAAAGTTCTGATAAGGTCGATCTGATGTTCATTTATAATTGGGTGACATATTTGACAAAGACTGGATCATTGTACTAATAAAAGACATCACAGGGTTTAGTTCAACTGTCGAGTATCATCGCAAACTCTCCTCATGTTGTTCAGAGCTGCACAGATGAAATGGAATTAAAAGCGTCAACACCGTCAGGAATTTAAGAATCTTTGTTCAATTAAAATAAAGCTGCACCGTTAATTGTTTATTTACTTAGTGTGATAAACTCTCCCTCTTATTTTTAGAAGCTCTGACTTAAAGCCAGAGGAGTCACATGGAATGAGATCTAAAAAAATAAATATAACCTTTTGTCACTTCATTAAAAACTCTTTTGTCCCTCTCAGGATCCAGTAGGAATGATGACTTCAGTTTTACCGGTGATTATTCTGGGCTGCTGACATGGCTTTATCCTCTCCCCCAGTAACCATGGCGATGTGGGAAGTCAGGGTTAATCGTGATGTTACCTAGCTCACTCCAAATCCTGATATTAGTGGCCTCTGAAGAGGTGTGGTGTTACTGTATGTGTGACATGCACATTTAGCTAATTTCTTTACTATTAATATGACGACTCCTGCGAGCTAGTTCTGGCAGGCAACACAAGCTGCGCTGCGTCAATCATGTGACATACCTCAATCTCGACAACCATCTATAATACACACCCACCTTATCAGGTGGTCTATTCAACCAGAGAGACATTTCCCATCAACCCCTCTTGCTCGCACTGCTGCTGCAGTATTGCTACATGTTGCTTCAGCCCCTCAACCACCCCAGCATCCACCTGTAGGCTCCAACGGGGGGTTACAAGTATTTGCTCAACACTCCCATCATTCCTGTGCAATCATATGGGGGTGTTATTAAGTTGGAGCCTAGACACCAAACACTAAATCTGTTGTAATAAATATATTACATGATCGAACGAAGCCATACAAGAGCAGAAAGAATTAGATTTTATGACATTCCGAATTGAAAATAAAACCGAGTAACTGAATTATTATCCATCTCAGTGGCTGTGTGCATCTGAATCGATTTGAGATGGATTTTTACATTTTGTGTCAAGACTTCAGAGTCACATGACATCTAGGTATCGGTTTTCTTTTTTTATAGTTCGACTTTTCCTTAAGGTAGTTGGATTAGCTGGGTGACGACCAATTTTGTGGCTGGATCAGCAGCCTCATCCTCTTTTTGTTCTTTTCGGCTGGAACGTCCGACCATTTTTGTTTCTTGGTTTATTCTTAAGTACCATTGTTATTTGGTCAAGAAAATTCTAACTTATTCCTTTTGAGGTCAAGTCAAAGGTCTTGGTTCCTTTCTAATGCGTTATGGTCTCCATTCGAGCCATTGTCTGTTTTTAGGGAGGCTTTACTTTACCTTTTGTAAGAAAACACTCAAAATGCATTAAAAGGAAATTAGAAGGAAACTAGGTAAGAATCATGACATCATAGAACTAATGCAGTAATGTTAGTTACACACCTATTGTAGTTTAACAACATTTGCCACATTAACAAACCAGTTTTACCAGACCAATTAAACCTGTACCAGCGAAATATGAATGGAGTGAGGGTGAATTTTCTATGACACTTAGGAATATCATTTTTCATTTTTAAGAGGGGAAATTTGTCGTTTCTTTTTCTGAAAGCTACATAGGCGAGTCAAACTTTAAAATGCTATTGTCTTATGGTTGATTTAAACTTGAAGGGGAAAACAGTCAGATGAACAGAATTGCATCAACCGGAGAAGGACAAGACATGCGAGGCCATTGAAATTATAGTGTAATTAATAGCTGGCAGGTCGCTCCCCCGGCCTAACTGTTGGGAGGGGCCGACCTATATCGCACTAATTTGATTGACAGGCTTTGGATGGAATTTGGTCCACTGAGAGTCGGCCGCTCCCTGGTCCAGTCAATCACCTTCATAGAGTCTGACATCAGACTGCTTTCGCCTAATTCAAACTTCACATCCAATCACTTTTCATTTTCCCAATGACTCCAGTTAGATCCCGCCTCCATCCCTGTACTCCTATTAAGTGATTGTGTTTTAATTTGGAACGGCGAAGGAGCTGCCGCTGACACGGAACCCGTGTAATGGCGGAAAGGAGCAGAGCAGCTGTGACAGTTTATCCTGGTTCGCTCTCTCACGTGCACACACACACACGCGCAAACTCTCTTGCTAACAAAATTAACCGCACATACTTGGTGGGAAATAAGATTAGCCAAGTCTGACTCGACGCAGACGCAGAGAGAAACAACACAGATTAGATGAGTGAGACTGGCTGTTTCTGTGCTGTTCGATGTAAAAGTTAGATGTGCGCCAACGCTGTGATCACATATTCACAAGGTGGCTCAGACAGAGGAAGAAACGGAGTGGGGGGGGGGGGGGTTGCAGAAAGAAAATTATTTTTTTATCTGAGAGGAGACGCAGAACTTCAGTTAATTGCAGTTGCAGGAGATGTCACGGCGCTATCAGTGTCTGCTTGGCATCGGAGTTGACTGGCAGCTAGATGGAAACCTTATCGGCGAGATAAAAAAAAAAGTGTGAAGGCGGTGAGGCAACAGGAAGAAGTGAGAGAGAGCTCGAGTGATGAAAGTCAAGAAAAGAAGGAGGGGGGAGATGGAGAAAGGAAAAAAAAAGGGAAAAAATAAAAGGTTGTAATTTTGTCTTATCTGTTGAAATGGAGAGCGCTTTATCTTCTTCGGTCACCATCGCCATGAGCCGTTTGCCATGACCAATGATACAAATAATAAAGATAATAATAATAATAATAAAATAGAAATCCAAAACTCGCTACTGGCCATTTCTCTTTAGTTCCCCCTTTGCGAACTTGCCCTCTCCTGCACCTCTCCAATGGAATCTCAGTTTTGACATCTTATCTTCCCTCTCTAAGCTTGCCCTCTATTTCTCTTCCGCACGATTTCTTTGTCTTCGACTCATTATTTTTGTTGTTTTCATCTATTTTCCATTTCCCCCTTTCTGTGCTGTTCATCCCTTTTACTCCTCCTCCATTCAAATCTCTGTATTATTCCGTACCTCGTCTTTGTATACCCCCTCTCCCTTTGCTGCACCATGTTTGTACTTTTGCAATCAAATTCCGATCACATCTTTATATCAAAGATGCCAACCCTCCAGGAGGCTCTACTTTCATGTGATGAAACTTGCTTATAATCCTTTCAAAGCTGTAAAGCCAAGGCTGAATATTAACACGCCACATTATTAAACTTCTACTTACACAACTCTTCTGTTGTCAGTTTTCCGACTCGGAAAGAACTTAGTGTTCCCGGCATACCAGCTATTAGCAGCACACTCAATTTAACAGGTCAACAGCCAAATTTAGAGAGAAAAGGGCACAGTCTCAACTTGATAATGTTCCGAGTTCATTTTTAAACCATCTGCCGAGCAGTTGTTCTCATTGTCAGGGTTGCGGTGTGAGCAGGCTCTAGATCTGTCCAGAGTTCTGGCCCCGGAGCTGACCCCAGGATGGGAAATGTCTTGAGTTTCACAAAGTCATTCACAGTGACTATGATGCGGGAGAGCCTCTGTTGTGAGGAGACATTTTCCTTTATGGATCAGTGTCCTTATTTCCCTTTTGTCTGGGAAATCCCAGGCTTAATATTATTCCCTGTCCAGATTGTGGATATGGGCTTGTTGGAGGAGCAGGGTCTATGTCAGCCATGCTTCCTTAAGTCTTTTCAGGCCTTTTACGTTGAGGCCCCCACTCTTTGAAACAACCTCCCCGAGGAGATCCGGCTGGCGAGCTCCTTATCCTCCTTGAAATCCCTCTTAAAGACATCTTTTTATTTCATGTCTTTCCTCAGGGCTTGGGATCAGTATTCACCCTCAAGTTTTTATGTCACATTTAATATACAACTTATTATTTTAAGTTTATCTTATCGCCCTATATCTTTTTTTATATTAAAACGTTTATTTAATTTACTCGTTTCCCATATGTAGAACTTTGGCTCCTATATTCCTGGTTATACGAACAATCTATCATCTGTTTTACACATTTGTAATTTTACCATCATGCACCCAAATGAGTGTTTTGCACTTGCACACATATGTGCATATTGAAATGTGTTCAAGCACGTTGCAGCACCTCTTCAAGATAGCGTAATTGTGCTTTTGACCTACAAAAACCTGGTCTGAGGTAATTGGCTCAGCGTTACACAGGTATTTTCTGGGGCACAACATCAAAATAATAATATACCCCTGCTAGACGAGGGCAGGGGGGTATGGACCGGACTTTTTACATATAGTAAATACATATCTGCTACTGAGCAAAGAGGAACCGAGAAGCGTTCTCTCTAATTGACCGGCGACCACAATGCAATGGCACTTGCTTTTCAGAGGGAATTGGAGCTGGCACTTTGATTGGTTCATTGCATTTTATGCCCAAATCACACCATATGATTAATTACGAGACTATGTACAACACTTTTAAACCATGCACATACGCCACCCCATACACGTTCATAACAGCAGCAAATCCTCTGCATCATTCAGGTGCCACTAAATACTACCAGTACATGTCATATACATTTTTCTCAAAGATGGTGTCTGTCAGTTTAGATTGTTCGCCTCACATTGATGTATGCTACAGTTTTCATTTGTGCAGTAAGTTTGGTTTAAGTTTAGCTCAAGATTGCAGCGTAAGTATCCGCAATGATTTTTGCTTAATTTCTAGTTAGTTGAAGGAAGTGGAGATGCGTGATCGATCTGTATATACAGACTATTACTGTGGCGTTCACTCTCCACTTTGTTTTCAGAATGGAAATCATTCAATTACGTGTTCTGTTCACAGGGGGAAATGCATATTGCTTGTTTAATTGGTGGCCAACAGATACATATGTGTGTTACCTTTATATACATGCATGTATAAAAGGTATTCTGGTGAATGTAAGTGAGGTAGAATAGGCAGGCTGAGGGAAGGTGACAACACCACTGGAGGATAACACTAAACATCACATCAATTCTATTTCCTGCAGCCTAATAGTCCCGAGACTTTCACTTTCACTCTGCATTGTCTTGCATCCACCCCTGTGCATTTCATTAAGTCTAAGAATTCATTGCTCCCCACATTGTTAAAAGTATCCATCACAATACTATAGTCTTTTAGCCTCACAGCTTATCTGTGTTATATCTCTGGTATATTGTTTTAGAAAAGATTAGTTTCTGTTCATGGTTACTTACTGTTTATGGGCATCAGCTAAAACATGCTAATTAAATAGAATGGCTCCTACATTAACATATGGTGCTTCTATAAATAAATGGCATTTCCCTGTCATAAGGGGCAATTAGGGCACCTTACTAAAGTTGTCACTTGGAAACACACTCTGTTGCATTGATTGATCTGCTTAATGATAGGGGCAGATTAATTGAGTCAGTGGAGATAAATGACTGTGCACTGATCATCCAGTGACTTTCAGACCATTGATTTGTCCCTTATCTCGACTGAAAAGAGGCTGGTGCCAGAGGACAGGGTGGCAGCAGCTATTCAGACGGAAGCCACAAAGACTTACCTCTTCCTCAGGCCGCAGCTAATTAACCAATAACAGTTTAAGTATCTAAAAGGTAACATTAGGGTGGTTCATTTGTGGTAAGTTGTAGCAACAATAGTAGTGACGGCAGACAAATAAACGTGGAAGACATTGGATATTTATTTAGTTCAAGCTTCCAATTCGTGCCAATAAGCTACCTTATTTGATCCATATTTCTATCAACATTAATTTCTTAATTTGGTAAGTCTTGAGACTCTTTGTCGCAGGTCTCGTCTACACAGAGGTTTTTATTGACTTTGATATTTTCCTTTAATCTTATTTGTATTGCATGCTTATAAATGAGCTCAATAACTTTAAAATTTCAATATTATATTCATATTGTTGGGGTGAATGTGTAATATTTGTCCGGGGACCACAGATGAAGCGGCTTGGCTGACTCTGATGCATTTACAGTATTCATTTGCACTGTCTCTGTTGAATAAGTTAATAAATAGACAAATATGAAAAAATGTTGGTGGACTGTTTAGTCACCGTGTATCAACGCTGATGAAATGACACCCACGCATTACTGATCAAGCAGGTACGCCGTGTTTCTAAGTGTTAAAAAATAATGATAATGCCTGAAGATGTTTTTCTTTTAACTTTGACTGTTGCATATTCAATCATGAATATTTAATCTTAAGGACAAATACTTGTCAAGATTTCAGGGGCTTTCATTCTAAGAATAACACATTGTTAGACTTTTTGTGTACTTCAGATTAAAGTTTCATCCTGAGCACCTTTTTTTTTACAAAACAGAATAAATTATTTTTCTCAGTTGGATTGACTTCCAGTAAGTCGTCCTATTGTCCATACATATCTTTCTGTGAAATTGAATCCACTGTTTGCATCATGGACTCAGTCGTCTACATTCTGCTTTTGAAGACATCCATTTAAATGATGCACTTTATCTCTTTCCGGTGTGGTCTGCTCCCTTTTAAAAAAGTGAGGTGCAGGTGTTGAATTGATGGAATGCTTTTAAAGAGATTCCAGCCTTTTATGTGCACGCAATGCAGCACCGGCAGCCGTGACACCTAACCCAGATAAATACTATAATTATCAGTTCTGCCTCTCACAGATCACCCGTCTGCCGATCGTCTGTCGTATCCATCGTGCCGACATACATATATGCACACACACACACACACACACACACACACACACACACAGTTTTGATGTGTCAGATCTGTATCCATCATAACAAGTCAAAGTGAGATTTAGTGCAGCGCCCTGGCGGGGGTAACCACACTGTGGGCGAGTCCATATTAAATTGTCTGCTGAAGTGGGCCAGATTGTGTTAGGGCAGCCTATCCATTCATCTACGCTAATGCCCTTTCTGCCTCCATCCATTTCAAAAAGTGAAGGGGACCGGAGAGGAGAGGACAGGACCCAGGAGAAGAACGAGGAGGGGAAGGTTGTTGAATGAAGGGGAAGGTGAGAAAGAAAAATATTTAAAAAGTAGAAAGAGGAAGGGGCTAAAATAACAAAGGAAACCGGGCCTGGAGGAAAAACACGGGAAGACCATGATGCATGATGATGTAATCATGCATCTTTTTGGTTCACTATAAGCAATTAACTACATTGTTATTTCAACATTTGCCATGGTTTTGAATGAGCGAGCTTGTAGCTGTTTTTGCAGGAGAAAAAAGGAAAACAAGAGCTAATGAAATGAAACCGGGCCATGTACAATACACAGCAGCAGCTATCGCAAGAAGACTCAGTGGTAATGAGCTTGAGGTGGGGAATAAACACACATGCATGAGTGGACACGCACACACACACACACACACACACACACGCACACCAACGTGCCGAGACACGATCAGCTTGCCTTTACTTTGCCATGTCCACTTTTAAGTGTTTGTTGCCATGGCTACAGCGTGATTTATTTCCCAATTAAGAGTTAGTGAACGTGCTCACTTACAACCCTTAACATCAAGCTGCACATAAATTACCTTCAAGCTTAATGTGGTCTATTTTCTATTAAAAAACAAACGCAATATCACCGCTGTGCATCTCGCAGCTGAGCAAACTTCTGCACTGGGAGTTTTTGCCTCTTTGTGAGTTTGCTGTACGAGAACAAACATCCTCTAATAAGTGTGTGCTGCAGCTAATTGGCAATTAATGTGCCCGCTGAAAAAAAATCAACGCAGAAATTCACCGGGCCTCACATCCAATAACACCCCTTTTCATCCATCTAGCGTAAAATGAAGATAAACAACACGCGGATGGATGAGAGAGTCAGCGGGCAGGTGGGAATGGAATGGAATCAATTAGGCAAACACTTTTGATTTATACTCTGTTTTGATAACAAAGAAAGCTTAATTTACTCTCTTTCCCCACTCTTACTGATATCATTTATTTCAAATGCTTCGCAATGATAACATATGAATCTCATTCCCGCTTGTGACGTATGCCGGCAGGGCCTGGTGTGTACGCAGAGAGGTGTGTGGGTCTGTGTGTATATGAGCAAATAAAGCAGAAGTAACTGCTAATTATTAACTGTTATCATGAAATGTTAATGCATATGTATGTTTCTGAATGTGTCTGGTCAGAGTAGATTGCATGAGTGTAATTTCTCTTCCCGTTGATAGGAAAATTGTTTGGATATCTACAAACATGTGGATGGGGGGGGGGGGATAAGACCCTTGCTTGCCTAAGTTTGCAAATGCTTGTGCAACATTCTTCTGTAATGAAACCTCTCCGCTCCCCTCATCCTCTCCCTCTCTCCTCTCGCGCTCACTGCAGTGATATTGAGAAGTGGGGCTCGTCTGGCCCCTCATTAATGTCCCCGGCATTCACTTGGCTCTGCGTCTCTCTCTTTCTCTCCCCGGCTTCATCCCACATTCTACCCGTGCCATCCTCGTATGTGCAACACTAGCAGACCTCGACTGCAATTAGCACCTGTGCCATTAAGCATTCACGTGCGCACACACACTGCAGAAGCCGGTCCAGATCTCTTCTGTGCCCAGCATGACTCTACCCATCCTTCACCTCTGCAGCTCTCTCGGTAATGATGGACTTGACAATAATTAGACAGAGTTAATAAGCATTGAGTTGGTCCGGGGAAACATTGGGATGCCGTGTTCGTTTCCACATGGTCTTTATTAGAGGCCTTTTTACTTTAACCTCTGTGCATGGCTGGTTTAGCCCTGGTTCTGGTGGAAAACAGATTAGAGATAAGGTCGCCTACAGTTTAGGCTCGAACTGCACTGTGGTGATTAGCTAAGATGACATCCCACAAGAACGCTGATCAAAGTGTCATTGTGCAATGTGGTGCCTTGGATGCTGGCCATACGAGAATTGAGTACTGCAGTGTGTCGATAACTTCCACAGCTATGTGTTATCTGATAATGTTTTTTGGCAATAGCCCACAATGGCTACACGTTGTCTCGCTTCTTTATTAGCTCCAGTATGAATCTTTCTTTTTGGCCTCTGTGACAGAATCCCCAAACACTCCGGCAAAGTCATTACCTTTCTCACTTTCCCAATCTCTGGCTCTCTTCATGTTTCGAGATCACGCCTTTATCCCTCGCGTTCTATTTTTCATCACAACTTTATCCTCATTCATACCCTCAAACCCTCTTTAAACCTGAAGAAATGAGATGCATGAGGAACTAGGTCTGGGGTGATCACCAGAAAGTTTCTGACACGCTGAATCACCCTTAAGCTGGTGTTGAATGTTTTAGAGCACGCTGGTCTCTCCTTCTGAGGGGGATAAGACGGCTCTTGTGTCTGCTTGTCTGCTGGGGCTTTGGAGGTAGAGGAGAGGCAGCTACCTGTTCTGCTCTGCCCTCTCATCTCTTCACACTAATTAGAGAGAACTGGCTTTACATCTTAACGCGGACACACATCGTCTGCCTGCGCACAGGTGGGTGTGTGTAGTTACGAATTAATCAAAGTGTTTTATGAAAGTTCTGTTTGTGTGTCCAGAAACATACTTTCGGGGGCAACATTCTATTAGTAAGAGACAGGCATACAATATGTGTGTGTGTGTGTGTGTGAGCGTGTGTTTTGAATAGTGTGCGCTGCGGTGGCAAGGCACCGCAGGCGATGATAAGGAGGGGGCTTAAGCAGTGGGCTCTCTAGGCCTAATCACTGCATGCATTTCAAAGGCGAGAACGCCAATTAAAACTGATAGGGCTCAATATGGGCTTTTGGGCCGCCACACCGAACAGCAACACATCCAACATGAAAATCAGCCGGCCACGTCTCCTGGTCGGGAGGAGCCGATTTTTACCAGCCAGTGATCCGAGTGGAGCCTCTGATAAATACATGGGCTCAACGAGGGGCTGGAGCAGGGGCGAGGGGGAGGGACTCGCAGGGTCATCAACAGAAGACAGAGATTTGTGAGTTCCCTATAATCTCGTGTGTGTGTGCGCGTGGGTATGCCGAGGATCAGAGGGCCTGTGATCTCAGCTTCTCTCAAGTAGGTGGAAAAGTCTGCGACAGACACTTTGATATAGTCTCATTGAGTACTTTATTAGCAACAGCAGAGGCCAATGCAGGGCCTCATTTTGCTCTCCAAATAGCCTTCTTTGTGCCACGGATTCCACAAGAGGCTGGAAACCAACCTTTTGAGATTTTGATCACGCAAATTCTGCAAATTTGTCAGATCAGCCCATACATTGTCTAGATGGGTTCACACACGACACACTGCCGTTTATAAACCAGCTTTCCCCGTTGGCCATATGATATATTTGTTTTCCAGTCTAACTTTTGACAAGCACACTACCATGGATGAAAGCCCACTGCCTGGTGGGGTTAGTTATTGACAAAGGCTGAGGCTTGTTAAGCAGAGGAGTAGCACAATTATCTGGATGTTAGGTGCATCCACATGAGGACAATCCTGGGATCTTTGATGGGTGACTAGCAAGACTGTCAAACAGTCCTTGACTCCACTGAGAAAGTCCGAAATGTTTATTGCAGCAGCAGAACATAGAGTTTGGCGTCTGCAGGCCCCCGCCTCATCAGTTCTCCAGAAATGACAGATAGAAAATGGTAAATATTTTAACCCCACGCCTACAGCTGAAATACACCTCCAAATTGTGAAGGTGTGTAAGAGGGAGGGTTGTGGAGAGTGAGGCATATCACAAGCCTGAGTCCATCTATGATATAGCACGCATCGTTTGCAAAGATGCATGTTGAAAAGTACTTTCACATTCAAAAAGGACTATCTGTTCTTCCTACATTTTAAGAGGTAGAAGTAAAGGATGGAACTATGCTGTGATTTATTATCTCAAACTTGGAAACATTGTCATCATTTTTTTGTTTAAAGTGTTTATTTTTCTGTATTTTTCTCTGAGTATGAGATCTGCAGTAATGAGACTAGACGCTGACTTCAACAATAAATCAAGCCGGGAATTTGACTCCATCCCAGGCCTCCGTTCACCAAACCACCAGACGGCTAATTTTGTTGATGTAATGGAAACCAATAAATTGTGCCACTATGTTCATTTGGGAACTGACCAACAAGTAGTTTAGCTAAGTTTTCAAGATGCCACGGGCACGTGTGACTGTAGAGGGCAAACAACACACTTTTCAAAGGGTGAGTGAGATACAGAGTGAGCTAAAGTGTTCAAACTATTATTTTATTATAATCAAGCATCAAGCATTGTTTCAACTTCACCCACATTCACTGAAATTGAACATAAGCTAAAGCAAATGGTGTGCTCCATCTCGAGCTTGGCACATGAATTAATCCAAAATAATATGATTTTATAGAGTACATCTATTATAATTTATAATATTTTGAAATAAATTTCGTATAATTAAAGACGTTTATTTTACCTTAGAATGTTTGTGTTTATTCTTTCAAGAAATGTTGTGTTTTCATTTTAAAAACATTTGTTTTAATACCAGAATTTTAGTATATTTCCCTTTGTTCTGCCTCTATCTCTTACTCAACGCAACTGAACAGCTCTTTTATTGTGTTGTTTTTGTGTTTGTTTGTCAGCACATGTCTGAATTTTCTTTTTGTTGCCCTAAACTAAATTACCTAAGGATTAATTAAGTTGCATTTAATTGTAATGTATCATATTATAAGTATGGTGTTTGTTGGAGCAGGTCCCTTCACTGGCAAACAAGTTGCTGAAGTAGGATTTAGCTGTGTCTGTGGCAGATATCTCTCTTTGTTATTCTCTCCTTCTGTTCCACCTTTTCATTCCTTCTGACCATGACGACCACTGAACCACTGGTAATTGGTTTATCAATTCTATAACCCCACAACACTGTATCATATATAATAATAAACCAATCACAGGAGCAATTTTTAGTAATTTTGTCATTTTATTTACAGTAATCAAGGGTTTCAATGTAAGACATTTACATATTGTTTTAGGTTTTTTGAGTGCGTCTTCCACTACTTCAACCATGTTATCAAACTCTCAGCAAGAAGGCCATGAAGAATATTTCCCACATTAATGAAATAATGCTTTAATAGATAAACATTGCACTGAAATCTAATGACATTTCTCAAGCAGCCCCAAAGACAAAAAGGTCAAAGCACTTATCCATCAAGAGAGTCATTTTGAAAACCTATGTAATAGCAAAATAAAATCAATAAAGGAAGTGGAATGATTGCAAAATGACCTAATTACAGTGCAGCCATGATTCAAAAGCCCTGGCATGTGTCTCAGATGAACAGATTTTCAAAGGTGTGTGTATGGTTCAGTGTGTATCCACTAACAAGGCCAAGAAACACAAAAACCTGCTGTGTCTGTATCACTGGAGTGAAACGCTAGCTACACAGGCGCTGAAGGTCAAAGCGAGCATCCCTTGAAAACCATCCAATGGCTAACCGCTGTAGGTCACACTCTGCTGAGGCAACATAAGGTGACGTCCAATATCGTGAGACGTGTGCCTGAGTCTGTGCGCTCGCATGGATGTGTGTGAAGGCTAATACGCTCCGACAAGCTGATAACATATTTCTTGTCAAATCGTTTGACATCATTAACTAATAAAGATTGATTGCCCTTTGTTCCCCTGCAATGGGTGTTTGTGCTATTACCCTGCCGCCCTGGTGTGTGCATGTGTGTGTCTCTGTGTGTCTCTGTGTGTGTGTGTGTGTGTGTGTGTGTGTGTGTGTGTGTGTGTGTGTGTGTGTGTGTGTGTGTGTGTGTGTGTGTGTGCAAGAGAGAGTAAGGAGAGAAAGAGTGGAAAAAAGGGAGCTTTTTGAAAAGCTCAGGGTTTTCCTATCCACAGATCAGACTCTGGCTGAACCCAATCTTGTCCCATGATGCTTTGCAGGCGGAAATTTTGGAAATACTCCAGGCGGTGGCTAAAAGACAGAGACGGAATTGATTATGCGATGCATGTTGGATGCATAAAACCCACAAACGAAAACTCTATGGCTATTTTCTGAGGGTATTCATCTGCTCAGGTGTTGGCTACTTACTCACAAGTGCAAGTTATTACCTCTGCCAAGGAGGTTATGCTTTCGTCTGCTTTGTTTGTCTGGCTGTTAGTCTGCAGGATTACGCAAAAACTACCAGACAAATTATCACTTAACTTGGTGAAAGGATAACATTTTAAGATATTTAGGAAGATGATTAGTGTCATTTACATGCTTGCCAGCATGCAATAAATCAAGGTTAAATCACTCCAAAATGAATGCTTCATGAGTTATTCGTCAAGACTGCGACGTGAGAGCGTCCCAGTTTAAAGCGATTGTGGGACGTAAAACATGACATAAGCGGAAAAACATTACGGTAAAATCCTCTACTGGCAATGGGAAATAAATCAATGGTCATTTTTTAGAAGGGTTACTTACAAGCTAAGACTAATTTGCGCATACCCGCTAATCTAGTTGTAAAGAGGTAAGAGCATTTACATTGTCTGAACTAAGCAACAATCCAGCTGGGCTGAGAATAAAGAAATTGTGAGGAGATAAAGTGAAAGCTACAAAAGAGAACTCATACATATTCATAGTTATAAAAAAAACAAATTGGCTGCAGCTCACAGACCAGAAATACTTTACTTTTGAATGAATTAACTAGAGTAAAATTCTGGGTCAAGTAGAAGGTAATTGAGGGAGAAGAAATTAAGTTAACAAAACAATGTTTTTGTTTCTGAATAATATCTGTGTCGATGACCTACATGACTTTGAACAAACACTTGGGATTCTGCCTACTCACAAGTTTGGTTGTTGGCCTTCCACTATCTCCTCCTTGGGAATAGAGTAGAGAGCCTCATACGTGCGCTTCTCTCCTGAGCCGTGGATGGCGTAGGAGTTCATCTTGTTAACCTCGGGAGGAAGGTACGACCAGGGGAGAAGAGCCTCCCCCATCCACCTGTCCCCTGCGATTGTGGCATTAAACACCATCGGTAGTTGTTGCTGTAGAAAGAAACAAGGAGATAAATAAGAAATATCTATCAACTAACACAAAGAAAGTCTCTTAGTAACTCCTCGACGTCTGCCTACCTGGAAGGCCTGGCCGACCCCTGACAGCAGTAAAATCAGGTGTTGTCCATGTCTAAAGTAAAACCATAAAGAACATGTTTTATTGCTGTAGTGTGACTAAAGACATCATACTGGCCCAGTACAAGATATGTCTATGAAACAGGTAGTTCAAGACTTAACAATTATATGTCATTCATTTCAACACATATTCTTTTGGAATGGAGCAAGTGCCAGTGAAACTATGGTCAATTACAACAGTGCTCTATTAATAGTTGTTGTAGCCTAAATATTGCAAGGCCATTGAGTAACACCGAACTATTAATTAGACAAAAAACTGAGAACTGAGTTTCTTATTTAGTGAGGACATTTTTAAATTTTCAGAATTCTGAACATATTTGTATGTATTTGTTACAGAGGCAGCTCTTCTGGTTCAAGAAGTGAGAGATCAAGTGTGACTGGAGAGGGCGCTGCTGCTCATTAATAATCACATAGTGTTGCTTTAACCGGCAGCAGCTTTCTCAGGCTCCAGTAACATGTTCTGCTGCCACAAGAGGAAATAACGTCTCCCTAGACTAATAATACATCTCTTGCAGATTATGAACTAAAAAAAGACTAAATTGTGAAAGGGAAGGAGGGCGAGAGAAGGATAAACTCACTACAGTTACTCAGCTGACCGGTGGACCCTGGGAAAGTGAGCTGTCTGCAGATGTCTAACAGAACAAAGATTTTGGTAAGCAGCCAAGTGCTGTTATATTGTCAGATGATTACCTCAGACGATATGTCAGATGATAAGGAAAGGTCGAACGCGGTTCAGATCTATTCACTGTCAGTCTTGTTTCTATGACACTCACAGAAATGTGAAGGACTTTTGGATGTAGCGCTCTCTCAGAGAGGTGAGAAGTCCTTGAACGACTGTGGCTCACTACTTCCCAGCATTTCCCTTTTCGTCCCTATAGTGGCTTAGTGTACTGTGAGAAACAACAACCAATGTCATACTTTAAAATAATTGTCGAAAATGATGAGGAAAATTCCTGATAGTGCCCCAAAAACATAAGTCATTGCAGCAGCTTAGCTACAGTATGTACTTACGGACAAAACTCCACTTCCAGGTAATTTTCTGTAGTGCTATCAAGGAAGAACGACTCAACAACTGAGGAGATGAAGAGGAAAACAATAAAGATAAGACGATTAATCATATAATTAAGTTTAAAAAGTGTTATTAACCTCATCAGCACCCATTCTTATTATTAAATCCTAAGTCATTCGAATCAGTTATTTAAAGGTACAGTTTAACATCATGCAAGAGATACATAAAGGTTCAAGTGAGATATGAGGATAAACACGCCCAGGCTGCTCATTATCTACCGAGATTATAATGGGATTGGTTTCCAATATAATAACTAACAGTAATGAGGCCAAATATGTGGGGCTCATTAACAAGAAATCAAACTTACTTCAGGTCAATTAGATAGAATTGTTGTTACTCAACCTCATTACAAGGTTTAATTGCTGTGTCACCATAGCAATGATAATGCAATTACCATTATGACCTCATAAACACAGATAGTCCCTAGTCTCTCCAACGTCATTGGTCTAAATTCAGAATTTTATCTCAGCTTGGAGAGATTGCATCATTATATAACATTACATTACATTTCATTGAGATGATGCTTTTATCCAAAGCGACTTAAGATAAGTGCATCATACAGAATAAATCAGTAGGTCATGGCTCGAATTACAGTGATACAATATACACAGCTGTTGGCAGGTGGAGACCATAGACATAACACTTGTGCCTGTTACATACAATCTATTACAATATCTATTACAGGAGGTGTAAATATGACATTTCTGTAAGTCCATAAAATTCAGTATCTATTTTACCATTTGTCAGCCCTTGCAAATAAGCATATCTCTGAAAATGTTTCACTATACCTTTAAGTAGCCCTGCAAATTTAACATTCAGTTATTCCATTTGTGACAAATGTCATTTCTGCTCTGCTTTCCATGCAACACCAACCTTCATCTCTGTCAGACTTTTTCTTTTTACATAACCGTTTTACATAAACTTTACTTTTATGTTGGACACTGTCTGTACTCATGAATATTTAAACTATTGTTATTTTGTTGATGATTTCTGTTATACGCGACATCTATTGCACTGCTGTCCATCCTCGGAGAACTATTGCTCACTTGTGACTCTTTCTGAGGTTTCTGCATTAGTTTTGCTTGATAAGATTATCATTTTTTGGGTCGTTTTTCCTCACACTAGTCGACGTTAATGGCAGAGGATGTTGCACCTTGTACCGATTGTTTACCCCATTAGGCACACTTTGATTTGAGATCAAAATTCAATAACGTTGCTCTTCTTAAACATCATACTTGTCCAATCACTTTATTCATAGACATTCATCGTGCCAGTATCAGTCCACCTTTAAACGCTCTTACCCACATCCACAGTATTTGCATCTCTAGAAAACTGTACACTGCGGTATCATACACACAGCATCTCACGTGCCTGGACTCCTACCTTAGTTCTTACCCACCTTCATAATCCCAGAGTCCAGGGAAAGCCTGACTGGTGGGTCCTGCAGGAGCTGCAGGGTCATTGAAGAAGGGACCGAACACCTCAATCTTCAGCCCACCTTGTCCGGGAGAGAACAGAATCCTGATGGGCTCATGGTTCACGGGATCGCTGTCCCAGGTGCTCTGGATAGAAAACTCCATCAGTGGGAGAGGACTGAAAGAAAAAACACAAAATCATTCATAATGAGTAATGTTTGCTGTGAACAGTGACACAGTGATGCAGATGGTACAAACTCACAGAGCTGTACAGCACAGCAGCAAGTGGATAAGAGTCACACACTGAAGTCCCTGAGCTAACCCCATGTTGTTAAAGCCTGCAAAGACCCACTGGATCAAATACGGTCAACTGTGCCCCAGCTGAACCTATCATGTGTTAATATAATCACCGTTAGGCTCTTTTACGACCTCCAATCATGGTTCTATCAGATAAACATCTATTACTCAATAACAGATAAAGACAGTAACACACTGACTTCCTGAAACTTTGAACACCCAAAGTGAATCGAGCTGGCGAGCTGGTTGTGTTGTCAGATAAGAGCAGGACAAACCAAGCATAAGTTGTTGCTGGGAAAAAAAATCTTTTCTCCTCGCGAACATATCATTTTATTAGGAAATCATAACCGAGAGCTGCCCGGCGCGTCTGATCCCAACAGCTTTGTTCCAATCGATTCTACCCGTGTTTAAACCATAGACTGTATACATATATATACATATGTACTTTCTCTTCCCAACACGTCACATGTGATAACGTGACTCGCACTGGAATTAAAAGGAAGCCGCTGACTCACCTTTCTACACAGACATGTTCAATGTATCCGACTGGAGCTATCCCGGTCAGAGCGGAACCTTTATTCTGCCACTGCTGCACATACGGAACTATTTTAGCGAAGCACACCCTCCTTGCCATTGGTTGTTGTTTGTAGCCTTCAAAACGGACGGCGCAACCGAGGAGAACAACAAACCCTCTTATGTCTCCGTGTTTCCCTCTATCTATACATTACACACTCATAT
The DNA here is from genome assembly GCF_949316205.1 of Platichthys flesus. Taxonomy (NCBI): domain Eukaryota; kingdom Metazoa; phylum Chordata; class Actinopteri; order Pleuronectiformes; family Pleuronectidae; genus Platichthys; species Platichthys flesus. Next base: position 6,911,717 of record NC_084949.1, read on the forward strand.
AACTCGTAAGTATCACTTTACCCTCATGTTATCGTTTTGTCGTGCAAGTCAGACATTTAAAAAACACGTGACAGGGTTTAGTAAGCCAAGCTTTAGCCGAGATTGATTAGCTGCAGCTGCTAATGCTAGCAGCAACACCTAACAACACCAGCTCATACATTGAGCAGCTTTATCTCGCCGTTAGGTCAAGTCATGTGTTACCGACAAACTGTTAAAACTCCTGCACTGAACTGAAAACAGCCACTGACTCATCTAGTGGGGAGGTCGTATTTGTCCCTGCTTTAAATAAAAGGTTTATGGTGCTGATCGTTTTTAACCTGTCAACGACAACTGTCTGCTTCTGTTCAGAGCCCGCCATCACTCACCAGCACTCACCATGGATGCAGAAGTGGATCAGGGTAAGAACTAAGCAGGGAGGGTAGCGCCAGTACATTGCTGTGTAAGTGGCAAAGCTAAAACGACCCTAAAGCTTTCAGATGGAGAAAATAAGAGACCTTGATATGTATGATACCGTAGGACACCTCTCTTAATGCCTGACAGATAATCACTGCATGGATTCTAGTTACACACACACACACATGACATATACTGATACTGCACTAGTTATGTGTTGTTATCAAGCTATTCATTACATATACAGATCTTTCATCAGACACCCCTGCCTAATCATAGAACTGGTTGTTCAGGTGCTCAAACTTTAGCTTTTGTTAAGATCAATGCTCCACGAAGGCCTATTAAGTAGTAACCCTTCATATTTTCACTTTGTGTTTATGGTTGCCTTCATGTGCCTAGTTGCTCACATGCATCTCATTGTCTTTCCTCACAAAGTGCTCATGTCACTCATGGATGACCTATAATTAACCTGTCACACTTTAAACAATCTTAATAAGATACCTTTCTAACTTATATTTTGGTTGTTTATATCTTAGATGTTTCCAAGATGTTTCTGATTGCCTTACTGTGCTTTCACTTAACGTAATTAGTGAATGATATAATTTAAAAGTGCTGAAAAGTTGTAACTGTTTCTTTGTTTTCAGACCAAGGGTTAAATTCTGCTCTCAGTCAGCATCAGTACGGGCACCACTTTCAATCCACATCATCTCAGGTATAGAGGAATCATCACAAACTTGTATTAATTGTCAAATATTTTACTTAACCAAAATGATTCTGTGGCATTTTTTGGTGTGTTGTATTCATATTACTATCAGTATGCTTTTCAATTAGACATACAGTATATATATAAATATACACAAATGTATATTTATCAATGACATTTCGGTTCTCTGTAACCTTTTCCGTAGATATTTAGTTTTTTTCATGAAGGAAACTAAATTAAGTGGATAGAAAACACCATGACACTAACCTTGGGACCCCTGCATATCTTATGTCCATCAGGTTGAGGAGGAAAGAAGAACGGGGTCCCCTTCTCACCGGATCTCAGACAGAAGGTCAGGCATGACAAAGTCTTTCTTGTATGGCAATGCACATATGACTGTGACAGAGTCTGAGATACAGGGAAACTCACTCTGGAGGATTTTTCTCCCTCAAGTGATTACCATTAATCTGTGTTACAGCCTGATGGCTCCTCTGATCGCAGAGTATGATCGGCACATGGATGAGATGAATGAACAGTTACAGAGATATCAGGTAAAACACACAAATAATTTTCACTACTTCAGTTATGACAATGATATGAAAGGATGCTTCAACTTACAAAAGTTGATGGGTTAAAAACAGGCCCTTCTAGTCAGCCTGCTAGCTCATTAATAAACATGGAGAATTGCTAGTTTTATGATAAATGGGTAGAGAATGATAAGAACTTTTGAAGGAAACTGCACTGTGTGTCAAGTCTTTTAAACTTGGGACAATGGCGATCAAGGCAATACAGTCAAATGGACACACTGCTTTGCATGGAACAAGTATATTTTCAATTCTGTTATGGATTTCTATCAAAACTTTGGTTATAAATTAGATTTCAAGTGGTATTCATAAAGTTTTTGCATTTAACTGCCCCAGACAAAAAAATAAACCTGTGTGATGAATTTGTGTTGATCTTGAAATTTCTTTTTTTTCTCATGAATACTAAACCCCCTCATCTTTATCTGTCAATTGTTACTTTTAAATGTAAAAACCAGAGCTCGGATTTGATTGCGGGTGCTCTAATATCTACCAGCATGTCTGAACGGATTAATAACAGACAATTTCCCTCTTGTTTTTAAAAATAAACAGGCGCTGATGACGGATGTCAAGGTGAAGTTGGAGAGGGTTGTCAAAGAGAACGAAAGGTACCTGCTGTCTACTGATGTCAACATAGGAAGAGTGGTGACATAACAGGAGACATTAGTGAGGATGTATTACAGCAATCAACATAAACTTATTAGACAGTATCAGATATTATGTTGTTTTCTTAGTTGGATTATTTTGCACTCATAAAATAAGGTTACAGCTAGTTGTTAAAACATTTACCTTACATCCAAGATCAAGATTGTGATATTTGATTGGTAATCACAAACTATTCAGACATTTTTAAAGTTTTTCGATGAATGACGCCTTAAATCAGATTCCTCTGTATCAACACCTGTCTTTTCCAGGCTGCATGCCGAGCTAAGGGAGTCTGTAGAGAAGCAGCTGCATGCCCTGCCTGTGGCTCCAGGAACGGAGGGCAGCACACTGGAGGAGGAGGCATTCATCAGGAACCTCCAAGAACAGGTCCAGCTGTCGGAGCAGGTCTGCATATTTCCATATGTGACATCTAAATCTTTATGAATTAAGTCCACGATTGCAATTATGTGTTTATATAATCTGCATATTACTCGTCACAAAAGAATGTAGGGGAAGGCGGTTGTTTGCTGTCTCGCAGCCCATGTACACACCATCTGGCTGCAGCATTGCATTCTGGCTCCGTCACGGCCATTGGAGACTTTCAAGCTCTTTTTTTCTCACTCTGCTATCTTCACACAGCTCGTCTATTTTTTCAAGGGGTTGCAAGCTGCTCAAATTTTTTATGATACACTGGATTTGTACCTAACTTTGTCCTCACATGTACACGGCAACAACGACTGTCTTTGTGTTTGTAGTTATTGTAAGAGAGAGACAGAGAAAGAAAGCAAACAAAGGAAGGACAGAGACAGTTTCATCAGAAAATACTTCATTTGAAGATGGAACAACATTTATTGCCATGCACAAAAGGCATGCCTGTTCCCACGGTTGCGATGGGCACGCATTCCCTCCAATGTGGATGGAAGTAAACAGGTTATATGTCAACAGCACATGGGGTTATTCTGACATATTGTCTGTTGACTGTGAGACCTGCAGCAGAGGATACCTGCTCAGATGGTACAAATACCGTAGGATTGTTTTTAATGAACAACAGTTTTATCACTTTGTCAAAATTGGTGGTTAATGGTTTAACTGTTTATGATCAACATCCCTAGTTGCAGCATTTTGTGGAATAATTGATCAGCAGATCAGGAGAGAATGATTCAGCAAAAACTAATTGAATAAATATGGAAGCAGTTGTCAAAATTCTCTGGCGGAATCATTTCAGTTTAAATGTCTTTGTTATATGTCACATTGAACTTATGCGACTGGAAGCTGTATTCTGCATTCAGTTGTGGGCAGGTGGAAACAGCCACTCTAACTCAAACTTGAGCTACATAAATGAGTGATTTCTGGATTTTGTGTACACTTGCTCACTTGCCAAGAAGTATCCATCTGAAAATAAGACCAATTTGGAACTGGTAAGAAGACATTGGTTCTCTTTGAATGAGTCCAGCTGTTTTCTATGCTTTGTCTGTCTGTCTGTCTTTGCTGAACTTACAAATGCTTTGGTTGTGTGCTTCTCATCTCACTCTAAGGACGAAAGCAACAATCTCCTTAGCTTGCTTGAATGCCTCTCAAGTGTGAGTGTAAATGTGTGTTCATGTTCATGTGCGTCAGGAGCGGGTGCAGGCCATGGAGCTGTGGCAGACTGCAGCCCAGGAGCTGGACCACCTCCAGCAGGTCTACCAGAAATCCAACTCGGAAGGCCAGGTCCACGATGCCCACAGACGGCAGCTCAAGGTTCAGTTGTCGTACATTAAAATGCAGAACTATTTTAATTATTAGAACATCATAGCTTCACAACTAGATGGCGTTTTTTTTTAATAAAATGCTGTAATTTCATGTAATGCTTGATATAAGCATGAGGTAATTACATGTAGTTACATTTAAGTGATGTCCCCTTTCCATTCGCCACAGGATCAGCTTGTTCAGTTCCAGCAGCACTCACACCAACTCCAAGTCAACAATCAGAAGCTGGAATCGGTAAGTGACGGTTAATTAAAAGTGTGTTAAATTATTGCCTCCTAATTAGCCATGGGATCGAAATGGTGTGGATTTCTCCAAAGTGAGCCCTCCCCTTATAATTACTCTTGCAACTAAGTGAATTGGTTTCTAAATCACTCTGGTAGTCAGCCAGAACTGTCTTGGTGTCATAATGGACTGTCATCTTGTTTGGTAATCCTCTAACTACCTTAGATTTTTCTTTTCCAAGCACTAGTATCTGCCTCTCTCCCTCACACACACACACACACACACACACACACAGCTGGTGGTTATTTTGGACCTAATACAACATGTGCAGGCAGAGTAATACTATATCCCCCTAATGCATTTTTAATGAGAGGACAACCCTGTTACTCCCCCTCTGTTCACTTATCTCACATGCAGCCTTTTTCAGTCCCTGCATGTTGGAACATGTGACTGTGTAACTGTGAATGACAGACAAAGGCTCCATGGGGTTTGTTCTAGAAGTACATACAAAGCTCTGAGAGAAATTTTGGGGAAAGTTGGTTTTGAAGTAAAGTTTGAAGTCATGCCGCATAAATGGCAGTCTTGTCTTTGTTGCCACACTCAGACTAACCAGCAGTTGCTGAAGACGGTGACAGAGCAGAGCACGGAGATGGAGGAGCAACACAGTCAGCTCAGGTGACGGAGCTCGCCGAATAAGGCAACTGTAAATTGGAAATGGCAGACAGTTTTCTTTATTGTTATATGTTTCAACTTTTGTTGTTTTTTCTCTCTCCCCCTGCTGTAGACAAGCCAAAGCAGAACTGAAGATGGCCACAGCCAAAGTGGATGAGATGACCAAATTGCTGCAGAATGTCCAGAGCCAGATGCAGAGACGGGTCAGGGAAGAAAAAAGTGCAGAAGAAAATTAGTTGTTAATGTCCACCTAATGGCATTGGAACGGGAATTCTGGTTTTTGGTTGCTTCCTCCGCCATGGAGGCTATGTTTTCATCCCTGTCTTTTTTGCTTTCTTTAACTTTGCGCTTTTCAACATTTTCCTTAATTTCTCAAAGAATAATGAATGGTTCTTCATGTTAATTATTCTACGCATTATGGAGACTGATATAATTGAGTTCAGGTTTAGATCCAAATATAAATACAGATCTAGTGAATTGTAAGGTTCTTTTGTAAGAATCTTACAATTTGCGCCTTGGCAGACTTATCAAGTCTCCTGTGTACCAATTTTGGATTTGGCTGATTGGCATCACTTAAGGCTTTCATAGCCATCTTTTCTTCATTATATTGGAAATTTATTCTAAACAGAACAACAAATTAATTTTGTTACTCTGCAACGAAAATCCTGGTTTCCTGCAGCTCTGCTTTGACAGCCGCATGTGTGATTGTGTGTGTCTAGGAGGAGGATGTGGCAGAGGCTCAGGGCCGGGAGGAAGCGGCCGACAGACGGCTCCATCAGCTCCAGGCAGCCTTGAGCCAGCTAGAGGCCAGGTGATTATTTTTAACTGTCAAGTATTTCAATTAATTCTCACATTTATGTATCATAGAACTCTCAGATGCAGCTTCCAGACTGAAGGGGGGAGAAAACTGTGCAAATTATAGTGTAATTTGATGAATCACAATGAGCTTTAGAAGTTGATTACAAGATATGATAACTTAAGTGACTATAAATACATAATAACAGCAGTACAGAGATTATAGAGTAGCTTTGTGTTTGAATCTCAAAAGTCATTGTATTTTACAGCAGAGATACAAGATTCTGTTTTTCACCCCTTTTCTGTTCTGCTAGGCTAAAGGCATCATCTCAGGAGGCAGAGTCCTTTCGCAGAGAGCAAACTGTGTGGGAGAGGAAGTTGGGAGAACTACAGGGACGTTGCAGCACCATAGAAGAGGAGAAGTATGAGGCCCTGGCCAAAGTTCGAGAGAGTGTTCAGGTGGCGGAGGAGGCTGCGCTGCAGAAGGACCAGGTAACTGCTGTCGCTCGCTCTTTTGCTCTTCTTTAATCACGCTATCTCTTCTCCCTCTCTTTTAGTCTACTTTACTCGCCAGGCCTCGCCCTCAGTCTATTAAGCTCTACCATCCTTTGACAAGTGTCCAAATTCTTTCAGCAATAGAGTCTCTGTCTGTCTTTGCCCTCTCCCCTTAGGCCTTGTTAAGAGAGAAACAGAGGGTGGAGGAGCTAGAGAAGACGAAGGAGGCCATCAAACAGTTGATCCAGGACGCTGCGGTCCGCACCAGGAAAGAGGTGAGGAGGTTTGCATGGCTCTCAAGAGAAGAACATGAGCAAATGTTACAAACATAACATTGAAAGAAGAGAGGACAGAAAACCAAAAAATACAGCTCAGAAAAATAACCTTAACTGTTCTGTCTCTTAAAAGCTTCGGATGATATCAAGCTATTTGTGCCAAAGAAGAAGAAATACATTTGTACAAATCAAATGTACAGCTTGTCGCCTACGTTAAAATGAGGAATGTGGAGCATCTTGTTAAGTTGCCATTTAATATACTGTAGGTCTCACAAATAACCCAATACCTCATATTTTGGCTCGTCAGACCCACATTTTTGTAGTATCAGGACTTTGAAATGATTGTGTAAGACACTGAGTCTATTTCATAAAATAATCACTCTTGAAGGAAATGCCTCTTTTGTGGAGGTAGAAATGTGATATTCGAAGGGATTACCCAGTTTCACAATGAGGTTGGTTCAAGATTTGGATCCTCGTAATTTTGCTTCTTTACCTCGTATTATTACAATAAAAAAAAAAGAACATGGCCAGAATACTCGTCACACACATGAAACCAAAACCTCTAGCTGAACCATATCCACAGCTCCAGTCTTTTTTTTACCCAATAAACCAAAAGCAAATTGCTTTTTCCTCCTGCCTAACCTTGGTTAGAGACATGGTGATTAATGCTCTATTAATGGGTCTTTTTCATCAAGCCCTTCAACTGTTTAATCCTGTTAATGAAGCCTTGAATGACTTCGGTGCTGGCTGTCATCTTAGGGTCTGTCTAGCCTTCAACACAAGATGAACATTTTGAGATTAACCATTGGTTTACTTTCAGTAAATTATAAACCAGACGTCAGCTTTGATTTTTTTTTTTTTTTTACCTTCCAGGGTAGCAGGTAATTTTGTCAGAGTTGGTGGTTAAAGTTGAACAATGCAGCCAAAGTGTTCTGACCTTAATCTCCTCTCTCCCTCATTTTCATTTAAAGCCAATCAATGTTGAGAATAAGCACGTGATGAAGAGATAATCCCCAAACTGCTCCAGTCAGACCTCTTACCTGAGGATTCGAGAACCACTAAGACGTTTATGCACGAGGGTTGAAGTCTCAAATAAATACCTGACAGTAGCATGGTGTTACTATGTTTATCTAAACTGGACCCATTTTTAATTTGGATCTTGTAAACCCAAACAAGATTACACAATTGTTCTTCCCGATTCCACATCGTTGGTTGTGGTAATGTGCCTAGACTTGAAGAAATGCTCCCACAGAGGTAATGAAGAAGAAAAACTGTAAGCAAGCAGATGTTGATTTAAGCAGGGAAAGTTTCAGACTGCTCAAAAAAAGCTGTTAATAATCACAAACACCAGAGTATATTGAAGGAAATATGTCTGCTTAAGGGTAATGACCTAATTCAGATAAGAAAATCATATTTAATCTGATTTCCTGAAGATGTTTAATTTCATTGCTGGATGCAGTGATACTTACAACAGCCTAAAGTAGCCATGAGTGTCACCATTCGATTCATTACCTCTTATGTTACGCATTTCATAGTTATATAGAGAGACTTGTCTTGCTTTTGAAAATTGCAGATCAAGGTTCAAGGTTCAATGTGTGCAATTTATTGATATCTAGTTGTGAAGTTGCAGGTTGCAATACCCCTCACCTCCCCCTCCACTTCCAAACATGAAAGAGAACCTGTGGTAGCCTTCAGATGTCATATAAACTCAAAAGATGTTTTGTTTGTTCAGTTTGGGCTACTGTTAATAACATGGCGGCCTCCGTAGAGAGGACCCGCTCCAGATGTACATATAAAGTATTTGAATATAAAGGGCTCATTCCAGGTTAAAGAAAAGAAAAATTCTTCCAATTTAGATGAAACCCAGTAGTGAAAACATCACAAGGTTATGTTATAACGAATTTCTGAAGATAGATCCCTTTCACCTAAGTCTTACACACTGAACCGTTAAGACTTTCTGCTTTTTCTATTTCTCGGAATCTTTAGTATTACGACATCTGTTCGCCTGGCACATTGAAGTAGCTCTTTCATATAGAACCACGTCCACAGTAGAAAATGCTCAAAGCCTCAAAGGTGTAGAATAGTAATTTTCTGGTGATTTATATAATTTGTATGTGCTGCCCAGTCAAAGCAGAAGTCTGGAAATTGATCACTTACCTCACTCTCTTTATGCTTCAATGGAACTTTTGAACCTAAGCTGCAGAGTTCAGTCTCCAAGTCAAGTGCCTGCTTCTTTGTTCGATAGAAGTTACCGTCTATCGAACTGAAAGAAGAATGCAAAGCAATTACACGTCTCAGACCCCTGCGGTCATTGCCCATATTTCAGCTGTGTGACTTTATCTTTAACAGGTAGAAAATGTGCGCAAGCAGTGCAACGCTCAAATCCACCGTATGGCCGAGGAGCTGTCTGCACTGCAGCTGGTAAGACCCCGTCCTCTAAGGACAAATTCCTTTCATAATCACACAAAATCCTTTTTTTTCAGTCTCTACCTGACTACTCATCTTTTTTCATTCTATCTCCAACCCTCCCCTCTCCCCAATTCTCCTTGTTCTCTCTCTTCGCCTCTCTGTAGGAGTGTGCAGATAAAGAGTCTCAGATTGAAAGATCCCTGCGAGAGAGAAAAGCTGCAGAGGAGGAACTGGAGAAGGTTATTTCAATAGAAACCATAAAACCATAGAAAAGCATCTGCTGAATCTTGACCCAGAGTTTGGTGTTTGATTAGGTGGATCGTGAATTGGTTCGGGGAATGCTATTGATTGTTTTCATGTTCTTTGTTTTAGGTGTATAAGGAGGGCAGGGGCGAGCCAGAATACAGGAAGATTGAGGCTCTTCATCACAGGTGTCTGAATGCAGAGAGGATGAAGGAAGACATGAGCTTGACTCTACAAAGCACCAAGAACAAATTAAAAACGATGGAGATGGAGTAAGTGCAGTAGTTAATACTTTGTATTTATGGCAGGACGTTGAGGTCTCCACCTTTGATCACTTACATCCCGCACATCCACTGGCACTCGGAATGACAACCGGTGTTGCTCCTGTGACTCTATCTGCTGCCAATAGTAACGGTGGTTGTCTCCGTCTTTCTCCTCTTTCTCTCTCGTTTCTGTCCATCTGCAGCTACAGCGAGGAGCTGTCCCGGTGCCAAGAGGAGGTGAGGCGGCTGCAGGGCTCTCTGGCTACAGCCCGGGACGACAGCGTTAATGTCAGTGAGGAGCGGCTCCAACTGCAACAGGAGAACTTGAAGCTCCGGAGGGAGATGGATGAGCTCCGCAAAGCCACCCTGCTGCTCCAAAAGAAGGCCAAACAACAGGTGACTTAATAATGGATAGTAATAGAAACGGTTGAAGGAATAGGTGCTTTCTACAAGAACAGCCAGAGGGTTATATATATATATATATATAAATCATATATATCTTTAAAGGTCATGTGACCTGATGACATTTTGTAGCCCTGGATGCAGTCGGATCAGTCAACTTCTTTCCAGCATGCATTGTGTTAGGAGCAGCATGCATCAAGTTAGGTCAGCGCTGAGCAGAGCTGCATAAAGTGTAATGCACCTAATGGCTCCAATTTTAATACCTGCATTTGTATCTGGGAGATTTGGGCTTCATTTTTGGATAGTCGGAGGAAGTGGAGACACGTTGTCCATCTTTATATTGATCATTGACTCATTGATCATATGCCTGATTTTTTCAACATTGGAAAAATTCCTGGATGTGCCCCTAACCCTGATCCGCATCAATACTTAAGGTGTTCTTCCTTGACCCATACCACATTTCTCCACTAAGTTTCATGATAATCTACCCAGTACTCTTTGGGTAATCCTGCTAAATAAAGTAATAAATACTTGCATAGGGGGCATGGGGAAGTTAACACAGGTTAAAAATATATGATTAAGGAAAGACATGGTTGACACACAAGACATGCTTGCTTAAAGTCAACAGATAATGTAGAATTCATTTTTATTGGTTCACACAAGTTTGGATTGTGAGGAGTCTGCATCTATTTAAATGAATGTTGGATCAGAAGAGTGAACTCATGTCTTCATACCTCCTCACTCCGCTGCCCTGCTCCAGGTGTCACAGGTGGAGCACGAGTACAGCCTGAAGGAACAGGGGCTGGACGCTCGGGTGAGGGAGCTGGAGGAGAGCAGCCGCAGCTCCACCATTGATCTGACACGCCTCCTCACGGCACAGCAGAAGAGCACTCAGCGCTGGAAGGAAGAGGCCAAGAACCTAGTCCAGGCCTTCGAGACTAAAATCACAGGCCTCAAGTAAGAGCCCATGAATAGATATGTAACATGACAAAAGAAAGGAAAGATGGATAGAATATAGGATAAACTTCAAATAGATGGGGAACCTGAATGTTTTTTTTTGTGCATACTCAGTTAGTGTGGATTTACTGGGTATTTTCCTTGTGTAGATGAATGTGAAGCAGTTTGGTGCTTAGGGAGAATAAGCAGGCTGAGCAAATATTTACTGGTTTCATAAACAGCCCTAGCATAACCAGTCTAATGGACCCCTGTGGTTAAATGACAGACTGTTCAGACAACAGACGTACTACTCCCCAAGATGAGACCATTTTAAAATACGTGAAATATTAATTAACTTAAAAGGGAGTGCTGTTTAAAGTTGAGCTTAAACTGTCTTTATTGAATAAGAAAATAGTGCTCCTGATACCTTAGTGCCTGGAGACTTTTTTATTGTGAGTGTTATCTAGAAACAATGGATCAAAGATAAAACAATAGCTAAGTAAAAAACAAAAATTGACTTAGCACTTGAAGTTGTTTTGCCCTCAGCAACAGCTGTACAGTGCTGAGATTCATTGGAAATATTGAACCTTCTGAGACACTTGAAAATAAAGCTTTATAAATGTTTTGTTTTTGTCTATGAAAGGCCGCTCTGCTCTTATCTATTTTTTCGTATTATTCTTTATACGTTTGTTTCAGAGGAGAGCTGAATCGGCAGAAGCAGCGTTCACACGATCTTGAGATGCAGCTGGAAACCGATCACAACACCATTACTGAGGTATGTGTGACAGAATGTACCAAGATGAGATGGTCACCATGAAAGAAAATTGTGATCTTATAGGGGGAAGTGTGAGATGTTTGTCCTTCAGTGTAGGACACTGTCTTCTACCTGATGGCAAGAGCTGCCCTTTGCTGTTCAGGCCTTTTCAGCTGATCTAAGACTCTGTAAATGTCAGGCCTCCTTTGTAATTGCACTCCTCAGACCAGCAGCTACAAAAGGCAAGAAGCAGGAGGCATTTTAACAGAAACCTGCAAGATTAGCATTAAGTGGCGGGCATCTGGCAGCGTGTCGGGGAGAGTTTTGAAAAGTTTAATTTCACGCTGTCCATACGATCTACTTTACCTATTTGAGAAATACGACATAAGTTGGAAAGGTGGTTAAGTAAATGTGACAAGAATAATTGGACCTCACGCAGACGTCTGAGAGGTTAATTCACAGGTTCAGAGAATGTATTATGATGCACAAGCACAAGACTGATGCCAATTAATAATATGAAGATTCACAGTTTCCTGCATGTTTTCCACATCTGTAAATAGCCGCCAAGAAAGCATGTCCACCAAGATAGATGCCGATAATTGCACCATGTGTTCTCTCGTTGCTTGAGGACGTCAGAAACAAAAACTTCAACTCTGTAACTTTTGTGCGCTTGACTTCATGAAACTAATTGATATGCGCATGTTTGTGCAGTACGAGAGGCAGCTCGCAGAGTATCAAGAGAAGTCGAGTCGTCTCCAGAGACGACTGACACACGCGGAACAAAGGGCAACTACTGCAGCACAGCAGGTATGGGTAACTACTGAGAGAAGTGGTGGCATGGTGCGACTCTTACACGGAGGGATCTGTATTTTTCCTGTTCTCTTGTTATCTGATTAAACAATGAAGATATTCATCACTTGCATTTATTTTTTTACAGCTGAGTATGCTGGCATTGCAACGAAGGAAATTGGCCGCGGTGGATCCAGAGACTTTGTAATGTTTACTTGTCACTGTTTAGTGATATGATATTAATGTACTGGCCAAAGGCATAAAACAGACATGCTGTTATTATTGCCCTGGTGGTTATATGACTACAAAATGTCTTAATTTTATTAAGCAATGTGTTTCCAATGTTTTTTTATCAAGCATTATTTAAATGTATATGTCGGATAAGTAGTATACAGGTGCATCTAATAAAAATTGAATATCGTGGAAAAGTTTCAATATTTTTGATTACCTATTTATACAGTTTACAGTAAATATTGTATCTCTTGGTCTGGATCAGTACACATAACCATAGTCATGAGGGAAACTGCTGATTATCGACAGCCTCCACAAAGAGGGTGATCCACAGCTGACTAAAAGGGCAGGCTGTTGGCAGAGTCCTGTATTGATGCATATTCATGGAGGTGACTGGAAGGGATATGTATGGCAGGAAAGGGTGCACAACCAACAGGGATGACTGCAGCCTTGAGTAGTTTGTTAATCAAAGACGAGTGGGAGAGCTCCTCAAGGAGTTGTCTGAGGCTGGAGTCAGAGCATCTAGAGCCACCAGGCACAGGAAGTCGTCCAAAGTCCTCTTTTCAGATGAATAAAATGTTTGCATTTCATTTCGAAATTAAGGTTCAAGGGACTGAAGGAGAAGTGGGGAGGCACAGAATCCCAGCTGCTTTAGGTCCAGTGTATAGTTCTGCAGTCTGTGAGGATTTGGGGTGCCATGTCACCTGCTGCTGTTGGTACACCGTGTTTTAATAAGTCCAAAGTCAACGCCTGTCTACCAGAAGCTTTTAGAGCACTTCATGCTTCCTCCTGTTTACAAGTTTAATGATCGACCCCCTGCATTGATTCAGTAATTTTTAGTCACAAAATACCTGGGGGGTTTTTGTGATACCAAAAAACCCCCAGGAATAAAAAAAAAATAAAAATAATTTCTTTACTCGATACAGGAGTTTTGCCTTTCATGAGCTGTGAGCCGTAATCATAGAAATTAAAACATAAAATACTTATTTATTTAAGATGTATTTATTTAATTTACGTCAAATGAAACGAATATATGGAAGGTTCACTTTTTAGTTAAATTACTAAAAATACAACTTTTCCACAATAATGAATTGTTGTAAATGCACCAATATAATGTGATATTTTGTATAATTGCGCAATAAATACCTGAAATGTGAATGTGCTGTTTATTGTTATCCTTTGATGTACTTTGTTGTTGTTGAACAAAAAATTCAAAATATAAGTTTTTATTAAACTCGGGGTGAAACCGGTGAAACCAACGTTAAACCAGCCACGTGCTCTTGTTTGGTTGCGGTGCATGCAGGGAAAGAGTGTTGTTGCTAGGAGACCGTAAACCTGAGCCCGGCACCAGTAACTCCTGGACAAACGGAAGAGATGATTTAATGAAGTTTAAACCTTAAAGCTTTATTAACCCTACATTTTGGAGCTGGATATGAGCCACTCAGCAGGTCTGTACCTTTCTAATACAATGTTTACTCAAAGACTAGATAGTTCACAGACGTGAAACAAGTTGAGAAGGTTTGCGAGACAGAAGCTCAAGTCGTGACAGTGGCAGCTCGTAGAGGCACTTCCGGTGGCAGCAGAAACTGCCACTGACATGTAAAGACAGTTGTAAGGGTGGCCAACCGTCCCTTGAAAAACGGAAAGGTCCCGTATTTATAAACAATAGCACCCGTCCCGTATTGAGCTGGAAACGTATTGAGACGCACTTTGTCCCGTATTACTGTGAGATTTAAAATGAATAACAGAGCGCTCTTTATGAAAATTTATGGTAAACTTGTTCCCAGACAATGTCCTGCTCTGGGATCAATGAGCTGACAGCATATTCACACACGAGTACGATTATATAGAATATGCTTATCCCATTGGTCGAGGAGGTACTGTTGCTCGCTTTTCTTTTCTCTTTTTCAGAACCCCTTTCAAAACAAGAGTACCAACCACCAACCTACTTATAACAGGAACTGCACATTAATCTTCCATAATAAAGCCACTAACAGGACAAAAATGAAAACTATCCTCTACCTATCTGTAGCATATCTCCCGAAAGATGGTCAAGACTTTCAACTGATGTTTTCAGGTTTATTTGAAAGTCGATTGAATGTGTCAAAAACTTTAATTATATTTACTGAGCATTTTATGGGACCAAGCATTGTGTCATCATATTGATGAGTAATATTAGTTTTTTGAACTGCATTTAAAAATTAAGTGATATTACTGTTGGATACGTGTAGGCTTCACATCATTCACATCACGTTCTGCCATCAAAAAACTTTTGAGGACATCATTTATACTTTGCACTGTAACAATGTGCAACAAGTAATAAGTGGACACTTCACTGCATTAACATCTGTCCATATGGTTTTTTCCATATGAATATATATAGCCTATAGTCTATGGAACATGATGCTTAATGACTGAAATTGGAACCCTGCTTTCTTTTGAATGAGTTACCTAAAAACACTAAATTTAGCTAGGACTTTACTCCTCTGTCTGAAATAGAAAGATGGTGAGAAGCTGTTATTAATGTATCATTAGCCATTAGTCAAATTTTTTTTACGCTAACCACAAAATATATCTGTAGGTTCGGGAAAGTCTTGGGATTCTCACTGTGTTTTTTTTTCACAGTTTATAGTTCTTGAATAATCGCACGTTGTTCGAGGGCTTTACTAGAGTGTAAACTTCTCTTTAAAAGTGTGTTTAACGTGGAAAGATTCCGATGATGAGTCAGATGTCAACATAAAAAAAAAGAAATGTCTGTCATCAAAAGCAAGGAAATACATATTTGGTTACCTTGGTGGATATATGATTGGTTAGCCAGGAAAGTATAAATAACAGTTTGCTTTATCATCAATACATTTCACTTTATTTTAACAGGATAAGCCAGCCTGTATCAGTATTCCTGTTAATGGAGTCATGGTCAGTTAACTGAAATCATATAAATACTGAAGACATGAGAATAAAACTTGGTTAAAAGTAGTAAGTCGGCAGCTTTTCTTTGTGTACAGCTTCGTTCGTCGTTTGTCTAGTATATGCACTGTTGCTTTTACACCATAGAAGTTAGTCACTCATAAAACATGTTTTGAAGTTGCAGGAGTTACAAGAAGTCCAATTTGAATGTTCCTATGCATGTGATTGTATTTAACTAAGAGTTCTCAGAGAATCCCTATGAGATCCCTTCATAAGGAAAAGATTTGGGCCAAAGTCAACTTATGATAGTAAATAAAATTGTAAATGGAGAGTGACCCTATTCCTACCGTTACTAAACACTATGTTGCTTTGAGGTATTTCCTTCTTCTTTGCTAAAGTTATAGTCAATACATTGCTACATGAGCAGTGGCATCTCTGTGCATCATTGCTATCATGGAGTTATTCACCATCTGATGTAGAATTTGAGGCAAGGATAAAAATGTACATTTCTCCTACAAGTTTACACGTCCCACTGTAACTATCATACTATCTAATAAACTTTCATAATCAAGTATACGTCTCATGGAATAAAATCACAAACAGTGCCTCCAACTGCCTCTCAACAGTGTTGAATCCAAGGCAGCTAAGGTGGCTGCTTCCAAACCGTGCGGTGTCAAAGCCTCAAAACAGTGTAGCATAGTGTGGCATCAAAGGCAACTGCCTTTTCATATCAGAAACCTGTTGCCTCATATCAGAAACCTGTTGCCACAAATCAGAAGCCTGTAGCCATTGACACGATTGGAGTTTGCCCTTACTGAAGTTGGCTGCTTTCAACGTTTAAAAATAACGTTAGACAGTTAACTTAGCTAACATTAAGCAAGGTAACACAAATACATGCATGTATTTCTTGCATCAATGTAAATGTAACATTTTTATGTATTAATGTACTTAAATTCCGTTCGACACACAGACCCTGAGCGGCCTCACAAGCTCCCCAAACTGAGTGTCTCCACTGTCCCAAGGTCCCCACTCCATGTTAAAGACCCAGAGGTATGACTTTAAAATAAAACAAGTCAACTTAAGTGAAGTACTTCTGTATTTTTGCTAAAACCTAGTGACTTTACTCGGATGTTACCACTGCACTTTAGCTTAGTCTCAGACCAAAGATCGTTTTTAAAGGACATTTTTAAAAGATAAAAAGAAATAGTCTTCTGGAACAAAATCACCAAATAGACAACATTCAGTAACATTATTTCACTTACATTAACATGTCATTTCCACTGTGGTGTACTGCTCCTCTGTCTCTGTCCCACAGCTTGTGTCGACCATGGCCTCTTCTTCTCCCAGAGACTCCCTACAATGTCCAAGCAAGGGAAATATGTCCAGTGGTAGGTCCGGCTAATCCAGAGCCTTTTTGATTTTATGGAAATGTGCTAATCAAGTCAAATAGTATATAATCCAAAACTCTTGGTAAGTCAACTCTTAAGTGTTAATGTACTTACATCCCTTTTGACACAGAGGTCCCTGGGCCGCCTCACAAGCTCCCTGAACTGGGCCACTCCTCCATCTTCCCAAAGCCCCCACTCCATATTAAAGACCCGGAGGTATGACTTGGCAAACAAAGATGTAACTCAATGAGATGTCATCCACTCAAAATTTGGTACCTCCCATATTATTAACATATATTAACCTTGTCTCAGACTCAGATTTGAAAGTATACAGGTGTGAATCTTTTGTTAATGTCCGTTTCCTCTCCTTGATGTAGGCTGTGCTGAAGAGGCGTGTGAAACGAATAAAACCCAGTCGCAAACACTTAGACAACCTAAAGCGGATGCATTTTCCAGGCTGGGCACCTTCACCTAAACAAATAGGGCAGCCACACAGGCCCCAGAAACAGTCGCCTGTCCACCTACCTCCTCTGCCGTCCACTTCAAAGGTCAGTGACATGCAGGCACAAGAAGAAAATTAGCAATGCCTAAAAATGCCAATAGTATAGGATGCACATGTCCCTGAAAAGTATATCTGCTCTGAATTTATTTCATAAATCAAAATCAGCGCTAAAACCTGTTAAATTATAGCATTTTTTGAATGTGATTTGTAATCAAGCTTTAATGTGTATCTTCACGACTGCTTGTACAGTCAAAAAAATGGTATAAATCAAAATGATTTTCAGAAAATCAAGCTTTTCATGCAAATGGTTAGAATTTTGTTAAAGGCATAAAGAATGTGGAGTTAATTTCCCATAAATCAGCTGAATTCATCTTCCCTTGTGCGTCTCAACTGCTCCTTCTCAGGCTTCGCAGGATGTGGAATCAACACCCAGTCTCCCCAAACGACCCTTTTCCATTAGGGCTGGTAAACATGTGGTTCCGGGCGAAGTTAAACTTTATGAGTATAGCAAAGATGACTTCATGATGATCGATGAAGATGGCGTGGTAGTCGTGCGTGGAGACGAGTATGAGCATGTGACCATCGACCGCTGGGAAGAGGAGTACAACTACCACTGCAAGATGAGCTCCATCCGTTTCTTTGCCCTCTTCGAAAAATGGAAACCTTTCTATGTCTGGCGCTCAAAAGTCCGCCAAAAGAAGTTTCATTTGGCCCGGGAGTCCCTGCAGAACCGCCTGTTCTTTGTCAATCCGGTATGTCACTGGGTGCACAAACCAAGGTCTACATTTAGTCACACACTGTCTCAATGCTCTTGATTAGTGAAAACCATGTACTGCATATAGAGGAACAACAAACTCACTCTTTATCATCTTAAAACCCTAAAATGTAGGGATCTGGTTGACTTCAAAACTGTCCAAGTTATAATTAAAAAAAAAAAAAGATTAATACCCATCAGTATCCAAAAGTTGTGTCAGGTGAGGGAAAATCAGCTTGATCAAATAATTAGTGATAACCAACCAAATCATCACTGTTGATAGCAAAATGAGTCAAATTATGGAGTTAATGTACAGTGGAATGGAAAATGTGCTAAACATTGAATAAGTTGAAATGAATGTTAAAAAATTACATTCTGACACATTTTTTCTTTATTTGAATTGCCCTTTTTTCTATTTGCTCGAAATGCTCTATTTCTTACTCTATTTCTAGCTTTATTTGACTGACTTGTTCTGAATGGTGAATGGGAACTGAAGCAGAAAGCTTGAATGTGTATTTTTTTTGTATTTTACATTTCGAAGACAAATTATAAAGAAGGGGTAGCACTTGATAAGTTCTCACTCTATTCCTATGCCATTCGAATGTAAAATGTGCACTTAAAATAATAGTTCACCCACAAATGAAAATTCACTCATTATCTACTCACCCCTATGTCGATGGAGGGGGGGATGAAGTCTTTGAGTCCACAAAACACTGCTGGAGTTTCAGGGGTAAACAGTGAAGCAGCTGAATTTAATACAACTGAAGTTATTAGGGATTTAGCTTCCTCAATACTGCTCCTGTGGGGTCATCCAAGAGTCCACAAGCCCCGAAATTCATATTCGACTCGAAACGTCATAATTTACATCTATTTTATTTTGTCTTGTCTAAATGCATAGATTCACTTTCAAATCAGTCATTCATTCACTGTAAATATGGTCACTTCGAGAAACAATCTTGGAAAGAACATAAGAAGTATGGAAATGATGTTTAACCTGTTAACATGTGTGTATCTCTTACAGTCTTTAAGTCCTGCATTGATAGACATCAGGAAAATGTCTCACCAAATCAGCGACACAAGCTTGTGTCACGTGGAGAAAAAACACACTTACACACTGCAGGAGTTCCAGGACACGCAGCTCAAACAACTGCAAAAGGTAAAAAAAAGGCAATACTACATTCATACAGCACTTGGCATAAATATTTGTCATATGTAAGTGCATTTGGTTTGCATGTGTCCTCAGAAACTCGTTGACTTCATGTATTTATTCCCGTCAGATTTCGAATGACTTGGAGAAGTTTGAAGCCCTGGTTAAGGAGGTGACACTTAGTGCCTGTCTCAACTTCTCAATGGAACCTCAATCCAAGTCGGCTGACCCAAGTGCGTGTATACAGTGTGCACATATGAACATGATTCAATGCGCATAAATAGACTTCAGTATTGAATGTTTGATACAATTCTCTTTTTGACACAGATGATCAAATAGACAAGAAACTGCTTATGGGAATCAACAAGACGTTTCTCTCCAGCCGCCTTGTCTGGTGCGTAATTTAATGAATTTACTTCCCTTTTATACTGATAACTCTCTGTCTCTATTCTTGTACAAGGCATACCCCCTTCTCCTTTTTCCCAAAGGATAAAATATGTTTTGACCTGTTGTTGGTGGAAAACAGGTTTCGTGGAATTAATCACGACTAAATTCCACTCACCATTCTTCTTAACTAACCTGGCAGAATGAGGCAGTTGAATTAAACATCTCTTTTGAATAAAAGCTGTGCACTTCTTACAATGACATGTCTATAGCATGAACCCAGTCCAACCCGTCTGTCTCTTACATGCTCAGCTTCATCCGTCTTGTTGACTATATGGTCGTCAAGACCCTGCACTCCTTGGTGGTGAATGCAGTGGCCAAGCTTCTGGCTGTGCTCCAGGAGCAGGTAGATCTAACACCCGGTAGCACCATCATTCAGAGCTCGAGTCAGCACTCTGAGACCACCACTGACCCTGTGGATCAAGAGATGGATGGGAAGGTAGGGTGTTGTTTCAGTATTTTCACCAGTGGAACCATCACTCTAAGCAGACACAGAGCGTTTCTCAGTTTGGTCTTGATGTGTATGTGTGTGTGTGTGTGTGTGTGTTTGTCTTTTATAGTCTGTTGAGTCAGAAACCCCTCATGTCCAACCTTTGTTCATCTCTGAGTTGATGTTGGACACAAACGCTCTGACCTTCAAACCCAGTGAAGAAAACTTTCAGGTGTGTTTCCCAAATCATCATTAATAATTATACTTTGGCTTATTGATGATGAACTCCAATATACAGCTACTCCTGTACAGATTGTGAATGTGTTTTTCCCTGTTTTTTTTTATTTCACAGGAGACTATTGCAGAGGTCATTGGGGAGTTTCAGAAGACAGTGCTGTCGGTTAATACATTTGGGACAGATCCTGATTTTGATTCAGTGACACAGCCTGGAGAGTTTGAGGTAAGAAGAACTATGTATATTGAGAGTAACTTAGTTTGTATTTGAATGTTTATATTTGAAAGTATTTCAATCGTTATTTGATTCCACATATTCTTGTGGTCTTATGCTTTCACTTAAAATCCTGCGCTCACATTTAAGTAGCTCCTACTTTGGCTAAGATTTGCTCTGCTTGTGCTCAACTTGTTAGCTTGTACTCAGATTTCCTGCGCTCATCTGCCAAGTGTAATGTTGACAAAATTAAATGGTCCAACACTCATTTCGGATGTAATACTTTGACTGGTTAAGTCCAACTATGACAACAAAATAGACGCTTGCCTGTTTTTTCCCCCACTGTATTTTTTGGGGAACAATACCATCAGCAAGATTAACCACAACAATGGAGGGACAATTTAATTTATCCACAGTCCACAGGGTTTTGATTGAAAGCATCGCAAAATCTGAGCCTGAAAGCAATAAGTGCTGCTCTTAAACTGAAAGACCAGGCTCTTGAATAAAGAGGAAGAAACCCATAGTAATAAGTGTGTCATCTCATCTCTGTGTCTGTTTGTTAACTTACAGATACTGGAAAACAAATATGAAGATGGCCCCAGTTTGGAATTCATCATGGAAACTGACAGCTACCTTCAAAGCATTATCCGAAAAATTATGGTACACTTTAACTTATCCTTTGTGCTCCATCAATGCACAATGTGCTTTGTCTATACAGTACTGTTTGTGTGTGGACCTTATTTATTTGTTGTTTTTTTTCCTCTTAGGAATCCCTGCAGGCTGCCTTTGATGCAGCAAAAGTGTACTCGCAAGAGTTTGAGCGTTTCCGAGTGTTCTATAAGGAGAACGAGAGTCTGGATCTGGATGCGATGCAGCAACATGAACAGGGTGATGCCCAGCATACATCAACATAGACATTATTTTTGTAACACATCTCCCACTCACAACACAAAGAGCACTTCAGTTGAGAACACTGCTGTTTTTTTCTTTGTTCTTTAGCATGAAATATACCTTTGTTACTGGCGAACAGAAGCATGTGTTGGACACATGCAAGCACGTAACAAGTTACCAACTGTAGATTTGTCGAAATTAAACTAGCTCGCAAACATTTTTCTTTCTTCAGAAATATGATTATGTTACCTATAGCATTGTTATGCTGTTTAAAAAACATCTCTTTGTTGATTAATTCAACTTTTGTGGGAAGGTATGCATTCGGAAGCAGCAGTCACAAAATCAATCCTTACTTTATCACTATCACATAGATAATTCACTTCTTTTGTGGACTATAATTACATCTTTTAGTTGTGCTTACAAGTGTAGCTCGAGGTATATGCATATATCTATATGGAATCATATATAATCACTACCATTTGTATTATTACAATGGTTGGGGGTTTGACAAAGGTTGTAAGAGACATTGCTGCACAGCAGGTTAGACAGATACATAGGCACAAGGAAAAGTTAGAGGGTGGAAGGTTTTATCCGTGCACTGTTGGGGAAACACACTGGAAGACAAAAAAGGGAAAACCTGAAAGACAAACATTGAGTGGACACACATGACTTGTAGTCAATGGGCAGAGCAAGCAGAGTAACACGTGTGGCTTTGTTACACTGATGACTTTTGTCTTAATTTCACAGGTTTGTCCTTCTTTGAAAACGCACTGAAGTTATACCACAGTGAATGTAGAGAGACCGAAGACATCCAGCAGAAGAAACATCTGGGTTTACTGCTGGTGGACAAAACAAAGCTCAAACAGAAGCTTGTGGCTTCCCCCCTGCGCTGCCTGGAGGTGAGGAGCATACAGATGCGTTGATTGTCAATCAGTTTAATTATTTGATCATGACGAACAAGTGATTCAAACAAAAGGGCAGTGAGGACTTTCAGTGTTGATTAAACATAACTGAAATGTAAATTGTAAAAGAGAGGTCCAGTGATCCGTTGGAATAAGTACTATAAAATATTCAATAAACACTACAGAAAAAGTATTAAATACAAAAATATTAAATCCATCCTCTAGGTCTTCAATGAGATGCTCACCAAGCTGGCCAAGAGGAAACTAGATGCCATCATCAGTGAGGCATGTGACGCCCAGTTTAAACTCGAGTTTAGTCCCACTACTACCGCTGAGTTAGCCAGCTCACTCATATTCCTGGATGAGATACAAGAGAGGGTAAGACTTAAATATCATGTTTGTTAATCTTTCAACATTTCACTGCACAAATGTCCCCACCTGTGACTGTAAACTTTCCGTGGCCAATGACAGTCATACTGTAAATACATCAAATTGTAAAAATCTATGATTCATATTGCACATTTCTGTCAATTTTCCCAACCACCACTCTTCCCCTTTCCTTTCGTTGATCTTACCAGATTACAGAGCTGGACGAGGAGCAGGAGACTGTGTGTAAGATGTACAATCTGATTAACAAGTACTCGGTTCCCACGCCACCCGAGGACATGATTGTCTTCGCCACCTTGCCATCTTCTATTAACTCTCTGCACATGCTCATTGATGAGGCAGTGCTAGATCGGGAGTCCAGCATGGACAAGTTGTGCACTTCTCTAAGCAAGGCCATAAAGCAGCTGAACCGGGAGGTCATGGAAACCAAGCTGAAGTCACAGGTATATGGAAAACCTCTGTTACCTATTTACACACTTACAAACACAAACTTTGGGACTGCACAGCGTTTTTTTCTTTTCCCTTATGATTATCTTATCATTCCGTCTTTACTTGTTTATTGTGTGCCTTCTCATGTGCAGGATCCACAAATCTTGGACATCAATGCAGATTCCTCCAGAGTGCGTCTGCTGCTGGGGAAGATCCATCTTTCTATGGATGAGATGCAGGCCCAGGCTTCTACCTACACATCCTACCAGAAGAAATTCAAGGTGCTGTAATTCTTCAGATTCAATCTGTAAAATCATTCTCCTTTAAACACAGCAAGTCACAAATTATATGTGTTACAGTGTTAAAAAATAACAAGCCCACTAATCCAAACCAGTTTTCCTTTTCTACATACAGATGGAGGTGACCAAGTTTGACACCTTGGAGGAGCTGACTGCAGATTTAAGGCTGAAACAGCTGCTTTGGGACTCTCTCGAGGAATGGGACTCTCTTCAGGATGTGTGGCAGCAGGTGAGGTGCACGTGAAAAGACTGAATTGTATGTGCTAGCCTGGACAGGCATATGGTATATTAGACATGTATGCAGCTCCTTCTCTCTTTTTAAAGCTGTTCCTTCATGTTTTTTCCTCAATAGGGCACACTTGAGCAACTGGACTTAGAGCAGTTCAACTCACAGATAACCAAATACGGCAAATACGTCGTCCAGCTGGAGAAGGGTCTGCCACGCAACAACGTAGTGCTAAGTCTGAAGGCCAAGGTGGAAGTTATGAAGCAAAGGGTGCGTTGGACAAAGTGTTCTGTAGTGGCTGACATCGATGACAACATGACAACACGCTGAAATATTGACTGAAAGCTAGTAGTTGTGATGTAGCCAGACTGTTCTACAAGACTGCTTTGACTTAAACATCCTCATGTGTTTTTCATCAGCTGCCTGTGATCACTGATCTGCGTAACCCATGTATGAAGCCAGAACACTGGACCAAACTGGAGTCTATTATGAACACCTCCCTGAACGTGACAGAGCTCACTATGGCCGCTTTGGAGGAGCTCAAAATATTCTCCTATGGCACAGAGATACAAGAGGTACCATACAGATGGAGATTTGCTCTGCCATGGGCTACTCGCCTTCAATACACAAGCCAGGTTTACTGAATACCTTTATACTTAAACGTTGATAAACAAGACTAACACAGCACCTTGACTTTCAGATGTCAGGACAGGCTTCAGGGGAGGCATCCGTGGAGACCATTATTACAAAGGTGTGTCGACTTCTAATGAATATATTATGTACCCTTTTCGTTTTAGAGAAGCTGCAGCAGAAGTTACCTCCAACACCTGTTATTTGAATATGAGCTGGTAATCTTATGCCCACACATGCCAATTTGATGACTTTAATGATGATTCAATGATGACCTCTAAATACCTGGATTTCTTTCTGTTAAAAAAAAGAAAATTTACAATTTTATACACTCAAGTAATGTGGTGGCATGTGGTGTTTCCAGGTTTGCGACACCGCTTGATTTATGTAGTGGCGTCTGGCCTTAATCATAGACAATTAAAATAGATTCTTGTGATCTGCCATCAACTATATCACTTTCTTTCGCACTAGCTTCATAGTCAGTTTTCGGTTAAAGCAGTACCCACAATTTCACTAAAATGTAACTTTGCAGTATTTAAATTCTGTCAGATATACAAATATACAGTAATGTGTACGCCACTGTGTGTAATGGGAATTAAACATGAAAACAGTGGACATGGATATTCTGTCCTATGGTTGCTTGAGTCCGGACTTTTCCCTTATTACAAATCCCCTCTCACCGTGAGTCCAGTGTCACTGGGTCGCCACTATTGAAATAAGCCTGCTCAAGGATTCACATGAGACACACACACGAATAAAGGTTTCTTGTAACATCCATGTTGTTTAACCTCTGCCCTTTGGATGGGTCTTGCAGGTGGAGGACATGTGGAGGACCACAGAGCTGACTGTCCTATCTCATGGCGAAGCCGAGGACATGTTTATCTTAGGAGGCACGGATGATATCCAGGTAGCAAAATGCAGCATACACATGCACACACTCTCTCTTACAGTACATCAGATTGTGTGTTTATTTGAGCTCACCACGTTTGTTTGCTGTGTAGGTACTCCTGGACGACAGCCTTATTAATGTGGGCACGGTAGCATCTTCTCGCTACGTAGCGCCCATCAAGGTCAGGGTGGACAAACTGCTGGAACAGCTGACTCTCCTCAACCAAACACTGGTGACAGCTTAGAACAGATCCCATACCACTGCACTGTTGATACCATTGAATAGAGTGATCTTACATCTGGCTGCAAGTGATTGTTCTGACATAGCTGTAAATGTAACACAGTAGCTCTCCCTACTGGCTGCAAAAGTAATTGTTCTCTGTTAATGTTTATGGATTCCGTTATTTCAGTTCATGTAAAGACTTAGTAACAGTGTCACATTTAAGACTGTGGTTTAGTAACATTATTAATCTTGTGTGCCTATTTAATTCTCCCTGGGCTCACCTTTTCCCAATGGCCACTCTGCTGATGTTCACCCTTCTGTTACAGGATGAGTGGCTAACATGCCAAAGGAACTGGCTCTACCTGGAGAGTATTTTCTTAGCTCCAGATATCAAGAGGCAGCTGCCTGCGGAATCCAAGATGTTTCTTAAGGTGGACAAGACCTGGAAGGAGATCATGGGGAGGG
The DNA here is from genome assembly GCF_949316205.1 of Platichthys flesus. NCBI lineage: Eukaryota > Metazoa > Chordata > Actinopteri > Pleuronectiformes > Pleuronectidae > Platichthys > Platichthys flesus. Next base: position 6,937,634 of record NC_084949.1, read on the forward strand.
TCAAAAAGATGCCCAATGCACTGAGAGCAGCCGTACAGCCTGGTAGGTGATGGTGCAGCCTGAGTGGAAAAATACTTTTCTCACTCAGGTAGACACATTCTCACACAACATACAAACAACTAATTTCATCCTATACAGATCTGCTGGAGACCTTTCAGCACAACAATGCTCTCCTAGAGGAGATACAGAAGTGTCTGGAAGACTACCTTGAGTCAAAGAGAGTCATCTTCCCCAGGTACGCACATGCTTTGTTTATTGTCACACGTTACATCTAACATTTGAAACGTAAGAGTATAATTTACATACCATGTTGCTTTGCATTTCCCTCCTTGACAGTTTTTACTTAACATCTCCTCCCACTGAGCACTGAGTGCTAACGACTATGGTCCTGTGTGTATAGTGTTGCCTGCTCTGATAATCTTTCTTTATCTGTCCCCTGCAGGTTCTGCTTCTTATCTAATGATGAGCTGCTAAAGATCTTGGCCCAGACAAGAAATCCTCAGGCTGTGCAGCCACACCTTAGGAAGTGTTTTGATGCCATTACCCGGCTGGAGTTTGCTTTGCTCCCTAAAAACCCTGATGCTAAAGAAGCAGCACCGCATGCGGAACAGGAGACCATATACAGCAAAGTGATCCTGTTTATGATCTCTCCCGAAGGAGAGAAGGTCTGTTCGAGTAACCTTAACACAATTTTTCTCGTCACACTCACTGATTGTATTTAATTCCCACTCTTGTTCTCTTGTCGTCGCTGAGAATAAGAGAGGGTAAGTTTGAAGGAAAAAATACTCTCTTGCACTGCCTTTCTCTCCATACAAAACTGCAACGCTATTTAACCTTGTCAGCCACTTAACAATCTTTAAGAGATTTTAAGATTTAAGATTTTTTTTTTTAAGATTCGTTTATTTATACCAAACACATGCACAGACATGCACAACACACTCATGCAATGGTAGGTAAATTTATCCTCTGCATTTTACCCATCTGGTGCAGGACACACAGAGCAGTGAGCGACCATGTACGGCGCTCGGGGAGCAGATGTTGGGGGAGTAAGGTGCCTTGCTCAGGGGCACTAGACAGGGTAGGGAGAATTCTCTTGGATTTTTGGACAGATCAATCCAGGTTCGTCTTTTGTTGTCTCTCCTTGGAGTCGAACCAGAGACGAACCAGAGACCTTCTCTGCCCATAGTCCAAGTTTCTGCCACTAGACCGCCGCCTGAAGGAGAGCTAGAATAAAGTCGATTCATACATTTAGCAAAAACCTGTACAAGCAGTACTTGAAGCAAAAAATAGACATGCCAAATTCTGAATTTAAAATTATAAAGATTGATACAACAATCAGAAAACTTTATTGAAACACAGAATATTTTGATTTGCCACAAAGTTGAGTAGCAGCTAAATGGTTGCAGCTGTCCAATGATCACAAATTCAAGGCAAGACAAGGCAGTTTGATTTATAAAGCCCCTTCCATACACAGAGGTAGATTCAAAGGGCAAATTATTGCTGTGAGAACTGATTCATAGTGAACCCTCAATTAAAGAAAAGGACAAAACACATGTAGTCTTGTCCATTACTGTAATCTTCCTCCTTTGTGTCTACGTGAAGGTGGGCTTGACTAAAGGTCTGAAGGCTCAAGGCAATGTGGAGGAGTGGCTCTGCAAGGTGGAAGAGGCGATGTTCTCCTCCCTGCGTAGCCTCAGCAAGGCCGCCATTGCAGACTACCTGACGAAGTCAAGGGAGGAGTGGGTGGTGGCTGGACATCCCTCGCAGGTACACACACACACTCACACACACACACACACACACACACACACACACACACACACACTCACACACACAAACAATAACGTAAGAGCTGGTCCTTTTCAATCTCTCAATCTCAGCCCTATGTGCTTTTGTGTGTAGAATTACATCTCTTGACATGTCAAAACATCATTACATATTATTGCCAGTAAATTACCCTTTTACTTTTAATTCTCTATATCATTTTATATTAATATATTTAGATTATTCACTCACAGGAGCCATAACTATCTCTTTCTTTTTTTTAATGGAGGCATTTAATATTAGTTTGTGTTTGTTTTTTTGTGTCCACCAGGTGGTGCTGACCATCTCACAGTTGATGTGGTGCAGGGATATGGACGCCTGCCTGGAGGGAGATCACGACCACTTTGCTGCCCTGCAGGAATTTGAGCTGGCCAACATTGATGTAATCCTTATAACCACTAATGACTCTTCAGCTTGCTTTGAATCCCTATTATTTTGTTTCAGATTTGTTGTGACACTTTATTCATGCCCAACTATTTTTAACTTTTTAACTTAAAGATCTTATGTGATTGCTTGCAACGTTTGCTTGTATTCCAGAGGCTAATTTCATTGGCGGCGTTGGTACGACAACCGCTCCCTGCCTTGCACCGAAATATCATCACTGCCCTCATCACCACCGATGTCCACGCCAGAGACATTGTCACAGATCTGGTCCAGCAGAAGGTACAGTTGTGAAGTATTAGTGCATTTGTGGAGATCCACACAAACACCATCAAGCAGATGTGTTGTCCTTGTCTGTTCTTGACTTGGTTTTATCGGAGCAGGAGCTGACTCCGATCTCCACGTGAGATTTCTACAACTCAACACCTTACAGCAACTTCAACTGTCTGTTTCAGGTGGACACCAGGTCTAACTTTGAATGGCAGAGACAGCTACGGTACTACTGGGACCTGGAAGTGGACAACTGTGTAGCCAAAATGGCTCTGTCCACCTACCTTTATGGCTACGAATACCTTGGAGCCTGTCCACGGCTGGTCATCACACCACTCACGGTAACACAATATATCAAATTAAAGCTGGAAAGACCAATTTTATAATCAGTTAGACAAGCTTCCACTCAGAATCTAATAATCACTGTGTGAGATCATTTAGATTTCACATAAAGCCACAGACATGTTTGTCAATTGTGCGAGTATAGAACAGAAACAGGGAAGACCTCCTGTGTGTTTGTTGCCTCGTTTAATCCCCCCTCTCTTCCGTACCTCTCTACTGTTCAGGACCGTTGCTACCTTTGCCTGATGGGGGCTCTCCAGTTGGATTTAGGAGGTGCTCCAGCCGGGCCAGCAGGGACAGGCAAAACAGAGACCACCAAGGACCTGGCCAAGGCACTGGCCATCCAGTGTGTTGTCTTCAACTGCTCTGATGGGCTTGACTATAAGGTCTTTGTGTTTCTGATATGCTTTCTTTGCTTATTTTTCTGCTCAGTATTTCATCATTTGTTCCCCTCAGCTCTTTACCTACTCCACATGTTCAGGAGCCTTTGGTTTACTGCAGGTCTCTCCACTCTTGTTTGCTCTGTGTGAAATTGCATGAGAAGGCTCTCTTCCACTTCGACTGTACCGACTATGTTAAGCCTTTAGATGGCACTATTGCTAAAGCAGTCAAGACTTCTATCCTGTGTATTTTTGAAATCACTGATCAGACTTCACAGAGCCATAGTTGTGTGCTGTTAAAGCATAATTGTAATCCAAATTTAATTCTCTCCCTTTATTCTCTTTAGATAAATTTCCTGTAATTTATTAATTTGAGGAACATACGTTAGATGTGTGTTAAGGGACGCTAATGTCAGGTGTCATACGGCTGGTCACATCCTTAAATGTTTTGTCTGTATTTATTGTATAAACTCATATCTAAACGAATTGAAACTTTAATATTAACAACACAGGATTGTATCCTTATATTTTTCCTGAGATAGCTCTCATCTCTTATGATACGTGTGTTATTCACGGTGTCTGTTTGTGCACATCGTTCACCTTCTATTAATAATGATCAGCTGACATTTAACTAAAATCAGTATGTCTGTATAATCGCCGAAACTTCCGATTGGTCCTTTGACCTTGAGCATTTTTAACGTTTAAAAGTGCTGTGTCCTGTGCCTTGCAGTGCAATAAGGCACAACCAGTTCAGCTGAAAGGACCCAGTGACAGGACAGCTGGAAAGCAATTCTCTTCTGTCTCCCGTAGTTATTTAGTGCCAGAAGACACCTGAAGTATATCAGAGCTGGATGGGGCTTTGATTTAGAGGGTTTAACACAGTCTTCTCTGCTTTTATGTGTTAATGCTTTGTTCAGGTCTGGCTCCAGTGTCAGTGGGAGCAGCATTTAATTGTAACATATAATACCAGTGTCCATGAGATGTTAGAACCTTTGAACCAGCGCTTTTGTGCGGTGAAGTGCTTTTCATGTTACTCACAGACATGTTGCGGGTAACACAATGTAATGCAGGTATAATGGAGTTAACTGATACCTATATTAAAAGCATGAGACACATTCATAATGCTTCTTTATTTAGGAATTGGATTGGAATTCAAATTGCTGTCACTTTTTAATCAATCGCAATTGTGTCTTTCAGATGATGGGCCGCTTCTTCAGTGGACTCGCTCAGTCAGGAGCCTGGTGCTGTTTTGATGAATTTAACCGAATCAACATCGAAGTGTTGTCTGTGATCGCTCAGCAGCTCATAACCATAAAAAATGCTAAAGCTGCTAAGGTATATCCTCATAAACACACCATAACAGACCCTTAACAGTGTTTACAAGGCATCGTGTAAGAATTAAGGACGTTGCTCTGCTGTCCTAACGTGCAAAGTAACACAAGCTTTAAGCCTCACTGATCTCCAGTCAGTCAACCATTTGACACCTGATTCCACTGGTTTAATGTGATGATGGGCTCCTATCATTTCTATACTGATGTTTGGACGGAATTTTTTGAATAAACAAAAAAAAACATTCGAGCCCATTTGAAAATGTAGCCGGTCATCTACTGTATAGCACAGTAGAGAAGCACTGGTAACATACAGGTCACTGCCACACATACTTCCCTTTGCAAATATTGAAGACATTGTGTTATCTGACTCTGCGTGTTATTCAGCTGCAAAGATTCCGATTTGAAGGCCGCGAGATCAGACTTGTGAACACCTGCGCTGCGTTCATCACCATGAACCCAGGCTACGCTGGAAGAACAGAGCTCCCTGACAACCTTAAAGCTCTCTTCAGACCCATAGCCATGATGGTGCCAAACTACGCACTTATTGCTGAGGTAAAAGACTCCCCGCACTTGCACATATGCTTGCTTGCTGTATTTTTCTCTCTATGCAACAGTTTGTATTCCTCGCTTTTGACCCTCCCTCCAGGTTATTCTGTACTCTGAGGGATTTGAATCCAGTAAGACCCTGGCTAGGAAGATGACCCAGATGTACAAGCTGTGCTCTGAGCAGCTGTCTCAGCAGGACCACTACGACTTTGGCATGAGAGCAGTCAAGTCTGTCCTGGTCATGGCGGGGTCAGTGCGTCACACTCGGGCATTCACTGACACACATGTGCATTCAGTTGTGGGGACATGCGGGCACTCACCTTTTCAGGAGAGTCCCACCAGGACCACAGATGCACACATTGCAACACATTCTGTATATTTAGCATCAATGTTTTGCTGTTAAAGATGCAGTGTTACATGGAAAAGGTTTACCGTCAGTGATAAGCTGGCAAGGTTTGTTGTAAAACTGCCATCGATACAGGAAATAGTCAGTTCCATGTAAAAGTAAAAACTTGATTTGTCGCAAGATTAAGTAGACGAAATTGGAGACAGCAAAGGCACAGCTGTTCCTGGTGTGCGTGGGCGCATAAGTAGGTTCAAAGAGAGGCTCCTGACCATACGTAGTGAAAGTGAGACTTTTGCCTGTTGGTTATTAGCTGAAGCTCAGGGAACTGTTGTAATTGGCTTGTGATGCATTGTGTGTCTTTGCCTCGATATTACTCCTCTGTGTCTGCTTGTTCCATACTGAACACACATTCATTATCACCTGCCTTAATGTCTCTGATGGTTTTGTTCCCTCTTTTTCATAACTGAGTGGAGCCTGCCTGCTGCTGTATAAAAAATCCAGCTCACGATGACCACTTCTTATCTTTATTACTCTAATTAATTTTCCCATTATAACAATGATGTTGGCGTATATTAATTATTTAATTTATTAAAATGCACTAACTACTTGGAGAGCTGATTGTGTGGCCACCTCTTACGTCAAGTCCTTTTTTACCTGTGTTTTACTGTAATTAATAATAATGCTGAGGAATGAAGTATATATACAAAGAATAAATAAATTAATAACTAAACAGACTAATGAACTATTTACAACAAGTATAATGGGAAAAAGCACAGTGCTGATACTAACATTTCCAGCATAGGTTTTTAAATTGTAAATTATTTTTTGCAAACATGCACGACACAAATATGCTTTTGTTTTTTCCGTAAAACCATTATAAAAGCTGAAAGTCACTGTGTGCGTGTCTGTGTGTGTTTGTGTTTGTGTGTGTGTGTGTGTGTGTGTGTGTGTGTGTTCTTAGGTCTCTAAAGAGAGAAAACCCCCACCTGAGGGAAGATGTGGTTCTCATCAGAGCCCTGAGGGATGCCAACCTTCCAAAATTCCTCACTGATGATACCGTGCTCTTTGGGTAACCCTGAAACTCTTCCTTCTAACTATCCAAATGCACAGATACAACAAAAGATTACAGGCTTTTTGTTGTTGAATGTGAAAACGTTTATTGTTATTGTGCATGTGTAATATGCCATCTTACACACCCCTGCAGTGGTATCGTGTCTGACCTGTTTCCTGGTGTGAGCATCCCTGAGCATGACTATGGTGTTCTACATTCCACCATCCTGGAGTGTCTAGTTAAGCGAAACCTGCAGCCGCTCGCTAGCATGACTAATAAGGTAGAGTACAAATGGGAAAAGCAATTATTATTATTTTCACCTCTATTTTTTAAAAGTTTTGTTAAACACTTTGAATGAAAATTAAGTCTGGGGTTATTTCTCATTTACCTGGGGTCAATACATCCCATGAAAAGATTAGAATGGCACTCAGTATAGCGCAAACTTCTGCCAAGGCCCAACAGTCCCCTTCAATTCAATATATTCAATAAAAACATAACATTAGTCCTCTAAATATACCTAATAATATGTTTCTTTCAGCAAGAGCAATTTATTATTCCTTGGAAAAACAATCAATTGCTTCAAAATTGTATGGGTTCTTTCCTGACCCATATTGCATCTATCCACCAAGTGTAATCAGTTTCTTTGTTTTTGTGTAATCTTGCCTACAAAAAAAACAGCCAACATAAACATGGAAAGGGGTGAAAGCAAAACCTCCTTGGTCGAGGTTGTAAAATAAAAACCGAATTAATAGTTAAAATTGGCACACAGACGTAACCGAAGAAATGTCAAAAAACTTTCCTTGGACAGTATATATTGCACCATAGAACATGCAAAGCATATATATTTATTTATATAAATAAAGAGACCTACAAATAAGAACAACTGATCTGTTAAATTATTCACAAACACAAATAACCATATCCATATATCCATATATTATAATGTTAAAGAATCGTAAGACACTTGGCTCAATTATGTGCTTCTAACAGCTGTATGTAAACAAACATGTTCACATAAAATTCATTGTTGTTTCTATGTTTTCATTGGATTTTTTGACAATAACAAAATATAGAAAATACACAATATTTCCTGTCTCTGATATTTTAATTTTTTACTTGAAGCAGTTTTGAGGTCTGTCCGATTTTTGCCAACACATCAACACAATAGATGTGAATGGAATTTTGTTTGTATGGCTATGTCTCCTTTTAATAGCCAAACAATTTTTGGATATTTTGTCAGATACCCTGGATGTGTTATCTATTTTTCCTGTTTGTTCTCGTGACCAGGTGATTCAACTCTATGAGACCATGATAGTGCGTCATGGTGTGATGTTGGTAGGGCCAACTGGTGGAGGCAAGACCACCGTCTACACTGTCCTGGCTGACACACTGGAGACCCTCTATCGCACAGTGCACAAGGACAACAACCCTTTCTATCAGCCTGTCAACACCTATGTCCTCAACCCTAAATCTGTCACTATGGGAGAGCTCTATGGAGAGGTATTTAAGATATGAGACTATATATAATACAACAGCTTCTTCACCTCTCTCTCTACGTACATTCATTATTGACCTCCACTCCTCAGGTTAACTCCTTGACTCTGGAGTGGCGCGACGGACTCATTGCGTTGACTGTCCGCAATGCAACCAACGACTACAGTGATGAGCACAAGTGGGTGGTCTGCGACGGTCCGGTCGACGCCCTGTGGATAGAGAACATGAACACAGTACTGGACGACAACAAGATGCTGTGTTTGGCCAACAGCGAGAGAATCAAACTGAGCGAATCCATCCATATGTTGTTCGAGGTTAGATCATTGTGTGTTTGTGTGGTCAATGCACAAGCAAGATTTCAAATTCCTTTTGACAGTGTATATACCCAAATAAATACATAATTCGAGGAGTAGTAGTTTTCATTTTCTTGTTCCTGTTTTACCTGGTATGTCCACAAAAGTGATATATGTAATGATTTGTTTTCCAGGTCCAGGACTTAGCGGTAGCATCTCCAGCCACAGTCAGTCGCTGTGGGATGGTATATATTGATCCAGATGAGCTCAAGTGGATGCCCTATGTTCAGACATGGATCAGTGGACTTGGAGCCAAGGTTGTATATAAGTAAACTGTTTACAGGGTTGGCTAAATGCAGGCTCGTTGTGATAGAGGTTTTGTGCTTGAAATCTCAAGTTAGCGTCACGTGTTTCTCAAACACATAGATTTGTTTCTCAGGGGGCAGTTCTTCCCTCTTTATCACAGTCCGGGTTGTGGGCATAAAAGACATAAACACACTTTATTTCACTAACTACTAACGTTTCGTCCACATCATTGCTCTTGTATTCTCTTTCTGTTAAACTGTGGCTGACTGTTCCTGACTCTCTGTGTGAGCTTCCATTTGAACAGTTAAGTCCCTTTTTTCCCGACAGTACAAGCAGAAGAACCTTAACATCAGCATTAACTTTAATGACGGCACATCACATTAAAGTTTATAGCTTGCAACATTAGCCCTGAGTCTTTTAGGGTCAGTGAGAGTGAGTCATCTCTCCTGTCAACTTTTAACCTTCTCTCTCTCTCTTGTTCATTGTGTGTCACTCCCTGTCTCAGTGTCTGTCCATCTTTAAGTTGTTTGTTGCCTTAGCTGTCCTCCTTGTTTCTACCCTCTCCATTACTCCATAGTTTTTAACAAAGACCATTTATTTTTGGGAAGGAACTTTCTTGTTTGAGTTCGAATTTTCTTAGTTTTTTGTGTAATTTCTTTTGCATTTGTTGGGGATAATTTATATTACACTTTAAATACATTAAGTTTCATTAGAGTTAGATCATTAGTATTTTTAATCTATTATGTATTGATTTCCACTTAACAAATTTAACAAGGGAAGTCTGTCTCTCCGGGGAAGAGCATTGCCCCAGATTTAGTGTATTCACAGTTTCCTCTCCCCAAAACCGTTCTTTAAACCAAACTCTTGTGTTCCTGTCCAAGTTATTTGTATTGGTTGTGTAAAAAAGGTTTCCTCCTTCCTTTACTCAAAGTCATCTCTTTTCTTCCATCACTCTTTTCTTCAGCTGCCGGACGCAGTGCGCGAATACCTGCTGGAGCTCTTTGAGCAGTATGTTGAGAAGGGTCTCCGGTTTGTTCTGAAGCATTGCAATCAGGTTATTCACCAGGTGGACATCAGTAAAGTCACCAGCCTGTGCTTCCTGCTCCAGACTCTGCTGCTGGGCAAAGGAGGGCCCGATCTCAATATGGTAATTTCCACTTCAGTCTATGCCCCACAAGTCTATTAATAGAGATCGTAGTTCATCTGTGCACTGAAAAGCATAAAAATAGGTTTAAGCTGGAGTGGGTGTGAGGATGTTAGTGATCTTTTGTAAAGTATGTGGCCCAGGAAGCATTTGTGGTCATACAGTAAAACATATTTAGCCACACACATGCAAACCCCCTTTGAATCAGCTGTGAGTGATTGGATGCATTTGCTTGTGATTAAATCAGTCAGGACAGATGCTGATACCAGGTCTGAACCGGGGTCTAATACCCTGCAGATAATTGGACCCCACCTAAACATTTACATTATCCAAAAGCACACTGTAGGCTGTGGATACTTTATTTTTCTAATGTCATAATTTAATGAGTGAGCTTCTTCCTTCCTTTCTTTTGTGTTTATGTTGGTGTTAGGATACCAAGACCATGAAGAACGTAATATGTCAGACCTTCATATTTTGCTACCTGTGGTCAGTCGGTGGCAACCTGAACGATTCTCACTGGGACTCGTTGGACTCCTTTGTGAGAGAGCAGTTTGCAGACAACAGCATAGCAAAGGTAATTTACTGCACACACACACACAGTTACACACAGGATTAGATTAACTTAATTGCAAGCTTTTTTTAAAGCTTTCATTACACCTATAAATACACAGAGGGCCTGATCTGCTAGAGGGTTGCGCGTGTAAAAACGTGTGTAAAGTTTATTTCACCCGCAGAAAACCTGCAAGCTGATCCAGTAACTGTGCACACTGAGGATTGCGTTTGCCCTAATGAATGTGCAATATCGGGTGTTTCTACCCGAGAGCGCAAAGTATTGGGAGGAGTAGATACAAAAACTTGAATTTAGCACAAGCACTGTGATTTACAAAGCCTGAAAATAATTGCTGTGGTGTTGACTGGGTCTATATTTAATACGTTTGAAAGCTAGGTGCTAATAGGCGGTGAGAACGGGTTTCTTCTTCTCGTGTTAACGTATTTGGATTGACAGAAGCAAAAATAATCCCACTCTTACCAGGGCACTGACAGTCATCGTCACACCGGATACGGCGCTGACCCGTTGCCTGGTGTGCATTCTGTTTGCGCCACAATGGCCTGAGTGTCGCGCCTGAGCGCTCGTGCCACAGAGGACACAGCTCTCACCTCTTGCACAATATTGGTCAAAGGCCTCTCTTCCTCACCTGTTTTATTTTCCGAGGCTTTTTATGAACTAGTTTTTAATTTTTTCTTCTTCTTATGTCCGGCGATCTTCTCCTTATTTTATCGGTTGTTCTTTTTGTTTTACCCAGAGCATTAACTTTCTCTATATATTAATATTTCTTCGCTGTAGCTCAACCAAATGTTTGTTTGCCTCTTACACTAACACCAAATCCAGTGCATTAAATTTCGCTTTGCGCTTGTGGTCACTCTGCTGTCCGTAGAGCAAAACACTCATTTAAATACTATTGCCTCTACCATGATTGCACCTATTATCATTTGCGCAATTATTTTTAGGAGATCACCGGCACAACGGCCACAAAATAATGCACATGAGTGTCAAATCCATCTTTCACTGAGTTTGCTGGTCTATGAATGAAATATGTAAAAAGGCCCAAAGGTTATCTCCTATCATATATAACACCAAAGTGCTTTTGACACTGGCTGTATCTAGCTGGAGCACAGCCAATCTGAGAGGGAATTCTTCTTGATCATGTCATTCACTCATGTGAATGAAGACATTAAGAAAGAGCATCCATATTGTACATTTTAGTAATAACTTCAGTGGATTACAAAGTTCCATAAAGTATCATTATTCTACCTTTCCAACTTAAGAGAATTATGAATCACAGGGTTGTGAGAATTTAAAGTAATTTAAAATGGGTAAAGAATGAGGTACAGGAATGTAAATGAAACAAAAGGAAACTAGAGTCCTTCAGCACAACAGGATATGGAAAGTTATTTGCTTAAAGTGAAGTAAGCATTTATGCCTCCATGAAGCTTTGTTCATGGAGGCAGAATATTTTATGGAACATTTTATCTACTTCAAAATCTATTTATCAGCCTGTGCATAAGGGGCTGATGTCGCTGTTTGCAACGTCAGAAAATGGTTTATGTGTACAGTTTTGTGCCTTTACCATAAGATAAAGCCAAATGCATCCGGATCACAGCTGTGAAGCTTGAGGGGAAACAAACTACTCACGTATGCATGTGAACACACACACACACACACACACACAAACACACACACACTGGATGTCTAAGGATTTTTAAAGAACAACTTGCATACAGTCTAATGTCGACACTACCTAAAGTGTTTGTCTGTGTTTTAATTAATGTGCATCCATATGTGCTGTGTAGCTCCCGAAGAAAGGGACCCTGTGGAGCGTGTACATGAACTTCGACAACAAGCGCTTGGAGTCATGGGAGACGATAATCCCTGTGTTCCAATACAACAACCAGCAGCCCTTTTTTGAGATGCTGGTTCCCACCACCGACACCGTCCGCTACGGATACCTAATGGAGAAACTGCTGTCTGTGCGACGTTCTGTGCTCTTCACTGGCAGCACTGGAGTGGGGAAGGTGAGGATTCCGGGACAGTCACAACAGTGTGGTGTACATATCTGTAGATAGAAACTGGGTGATATAATTGATGCAAGTTATTTAACAAGATTAATTGGCTACAAGGCAATGGTGATAATAATTCGCCCATGTATATCCTTTCCGAGATACTAAAGGGACATCTGGGTTGAAATATCATTATAGGTGGCAGGGTTGAAAGTAACAGTAAAGAGTCAATTGGGAAAAAGAAAATTTCCTAATGAAAATATTAAATAATAAATCATCTCCACCCACCTCAAACGAATCCTTGGTTGAAATCATAAAATTTGACAAATATTAACTGCAGCCATTCAGATAAACTATATTACAATCAATCCAGTATGTTTGTTGGAAAAGTAAATACAATTTAAACACCCCAGTGATATGTGACTGCTGGGATACTTTGTTTTATTTTGAAAATTAATCTTTTGTTGCTAAAATTAAAGACAGTGTAGACTGCAACACTAAGATGTTATTAAAGGATTTTCTATGGGTCTATTTGTTTCAGTCCGTGGTGGCTCGCGGCCTCCTCAACAGTATGCAAGAAAAGTCTGGATACCTTCCTGTCTTCATCAGCTTCTCCGCTCAGACCTCCTCTGCTTGCACGCAGGAGATCATTGAGTCCAAACTGGAGAAAAAAAGGAAAAACATAATGGGTAGGACATCTTGGAGGTTCTCCTAAATAAAATGTCTCTGTCTCAATCAGATGTTTAAGTCAGTAAACTCACACGTCGTACACAGTATACCCACATGTAGTAAACAGTATACACAATGGTAAAGTGCATGTATTCTGATAGGGCTGTGTCCGATGAGCTCTCACCTGAAATGATGATCACAACATGTGACAGAAAATTGTCACCTGTTAAATATTTCAACAGGCTGCTTTTCTCACTTGACTTAAAAAGTAAAAAAAAAACAATTCCATCTTACATCTATACCAATGGAAAAATGTTTGGATCTCAACTGCATTACCACACAATAATTCATTCACATGCCGTAATGTATTATGAAGTGTGTGAATACGTGTTACAATTAACCAGTCACGCCAAAGTTCCTTTGTTCATATACAGTAGCCCTCCATTCATCTGTTCTGTAGTTGTCTCTGTTAACCGCTTTCCGCTAACCGTCTCCTCGCCCGTCTCCATCCCTGTAGGCGCTCCTGGCAACAAGAAGTTAGTGGTTTTCGTGGATGACCTGAACATGCCAAAGCTGGACAGTTACGGCTCTCAGCCGCCGATAGAGCTCCTGCGTCAGTTCCAAGACTTTTCTGGATTCTATGACAGAACCAAGTTCTTCTGGAAGGAGATCCAGGTACAAATTCATATGAGACACATAAAAGAAGCGAGTTTTCCATGAAACTATAAATTAGCTGTGTGTTTCCTTTAGGAATTTATTTAAGCAGTGGTGACAGGTCAGCCCTGGCCCCACTCCATATTGGTTGATCAGTCATTCAGTTTAATGATTGTTTGCTGCACCTAAGCCTTCAAATTGTAGTAAGAACTCTCGTCATAGCCTTTTTTGAATTAGGGTTTCACGTTCTGGACCCCCCTGGGTAGCGCCACTACTTTGAAACAATTCCCTCCTAATTTCTGCTCCTCTGCTATTTTTAGATGTTGAGCTGATCTTTATAATAACCTTGTGAATTAACATGTATGTATCCCTGGATAAGTGGAGTGTTATGTCTTCTGCAACCATGAAGATAAAAGAAACACCACGTTGTGTGATAATGTGTGGGAGGTGTTTGTGGGAAATGTGTGCCTCAAATTCTACAGCAACCCAAACAAACATAAAGTAAACTTCAAGTACTAGACGGGTCCTGAAAACATTCTGATACTCCAGGTCTAATGTGATCCTGAATTAGTGCCGCTATGCACAGGTATTCATGTGCATTGAGCTGGTTCAGTTTCCTGTAGATGTTTTTGTCCCTTTTATGAATGGTCAGACCAGTCAAAGCTGCCATCAGTAGGAATTTTTAAAAGATGTCTATTAGAGGCCGTTTATATAAAAAGGAACATTCCAAAAAATGTTGACGTAGTCTTGCTTGCTAAAAAGCTGCTGTTAATTGATTAACTTGACAGAGCTTCAGAGGTGCTTCATGCCAAGATCCAGCTGTCATAGGACCAGACTTTAGGACCAGAAATCTGTTTGCACATTTTTTGTAACCTTCACTGTCTGTTTCTAAATGTGTCCATCCAGATGCTGGGGCTCACTCACAGAGCTAAAATTAATATTGATGGTCTAATCTGCCTCAGTGAAAAACTGCACACAACTGTGTGTTTTTCTAAACAATGGAATGCCTTTTTTAATCATTAGGATTTGTTTAAGATTGGTTTTCTGCTCAGGGAAAAAGTGTTAATGCACTGGGGGTCCTTAGTTTTTGTTTTTACAAAGTCAGCACCAACTTAATTTGTCTTTTACTTGGAGTAATAATGAAGACTGTCCGTTTCTGTTGGAAACCCATTCATCTTGTGGGCCTGTGTGTTTGTAGCTGCGGACCCAGATTCTGCAATAATAGAAAGTTTGCTTTGCAATAATGTACTTTCCATACAACAACACATAGACACAGAAACTATTGTACATTCGACTGATATGATGTCTTATAAAGTGGAGTGTGTGAATATGAATGTGTGTGTGTGTGTCCTTGTGATGGGTTAAACGCAAGCTAAAGATTCAGAAGAAACCATACCTGTATGTCTGTGATTAATCCTGTGTGATGATACATTGCACAACACACAAATCAAAGCAACCAACTTACTTGTTTATTTAGTATACTTATTTTTCGGTTCACCTTTACCTCACACTCACGTACTTTATTGAAATACCATATCAATGCAAGAATTTGATGTCAATTATTAAAAACCAGAGTCCTTCCAAAGTCAGTGCAGCAAAAGTCAAATAAAGCTGGAGCGTGATGTGCTTTCCCTTTACTTTAACTTTCACTCAATCTCCTTTTTAATATCCTGCCCTTCTACTCTCCCTCGTTCCTTTCCTTCAGGAGATGACCATTGCTGCGGCCTGTGCTCCACCAGGAGGGGGCCGCAACCCTGTGACCCCCAGATTCATCCGCCATTTCACTATCCTGTGTTTGCCCACACCCTCAGAGCACAGCCTGAAGCAGATCTTCAAAGTCAGTATACACACTCACATACCCAATCACTCTCATTAAAGAGACATTTCTCCCTTTCACTCATTTCTTTCAGTTTTCTGTGATCACATTTTACTCCATGCCTGTTCCAAACTCTTGTGAACCTCCGTACAGGCCATCTTGAGCGGTTTCCTCAACGACTTTGCCCAAGAGGTGAAGGACTGTGCTGGGAACATAGTAGATGCAGCATTGGAGATTTACAACCGTTTAAGTGTGGATCTGCTCCCGACACCAGCCAAGTCCCACTATGTCTTCAATCTCAGGGACCTCTCCAAGTGTGTGCAAGGTGAGAGGAGCGCCTGCCTCCTGTGAGTGGCATTGGTTCACATGGAGGTCAATTGACACGCAGGATGTTGCACAGAGCAGTCATAGATATTTACAGTCTGTTGATTTGCTGTTGGATGAAGAGGTCAATGTTACTTTGAGACAGATTAAAGAAAACCTACATCTACATAGAAATTCCACAAATGTCTCTATGTGTGTGGAACTCAGATCGATCAGATGCGTTTGGTGCCATTTTAACACGCAGCACCTTTAAAAGATTTATCACATTAAATAAACAGGCGACCAGTCAGAGGGGGCGGGCTGTAACAGCCAGTATGTGGTCCTAGTTAAACATGTCTTCTTCTACGTCCTGGGATAAACTACAGCAGTGTGGGTCGTGCCGCAGGTCAAAATGGCCGCCTGATCATTTAGATAAAGTCAATATTATTATTGTGTTGCCGGTGCTGATTTCTGTCATGACTGCAACATTCATAGAATCGCTTTCTCTTGAGCAAGTTACCAAAGTAAAAGCACAAGGTTCTGTTACTGTGATGCTTCATGTTTAGCTAGAGCTTTTACTTTGACAAGTTGAACATTTTGGTGTAAACTAGGGTCTTGCACAGCAGCACAAACTCAGTTCTGGATTTGCTGAAAGAGTTTGAATCTTTGTACCTCCACAGCATGCAACACAGCTCCAATTTATCTCTTCATGCCACATTTGTTATATTTATAAGCTCTGTCTCAGCCTCACGCTCTCAAATTATCTACCCCATCACCCCTTCTGCCTATTTTCCCTCTCCCCCTCACTTCTTTTAGCCAGCAGGCATCATCAGAACACGGAGATGAACAGAAGTGTCTTCTACCACTGTTTCCTGCACACTGCTTGTTTAACACAGGGTGCATTTCTCAAACACACAGTGCCCCTTAGAAATAAACAGTGCTGTTGGTGAGGGTTCATCAACCAGCGCCCAGTCTTTCCATCTCATCATATTGTTCATATCACATCACATTTACATTCATGTGTGTTCCTAACCATTATCTAAAAATTGTGAAAAGCAAAAACTTG
This sequence comes from Platichthys flesus, assembly GCF_949316205.1. NCBI lineage: Eukaryota > Metazoa > Chordata > Actinopteri > Pleuronectiformes > Pleuronectidae > Platichthys > Platichthys flesus. The sequence continues at coordinate 6,954,409 of NC_084949.1, forward strand.
CTTTTTCAGAAACACTGATGTTCTCAGAGCTCTTCTTTCCATTCTTTGTGCTTAAGAAGTATGCTTATTTATTTTATTTAAAAATCAAACATGTATTTCTCTCTCTTCCTCCTCAGGCATATTGCAGTGTGAGCCGAGTCAAGTGAGAGATAACAACCAGATCTTCCGTCTCTTCTGCCACGAGTGTCAGCGGGTGTTCCACGATCGACTCATTAACAACCAAGATAAGACCTACTTCAACACCATCGTCTCAGAGATGGCCAGTAAGAACTAACATGTTCACTTAACATACACAAGCTTTTATGTGTCCTGCTCATGTTGAACTGATAAATGTCAATCTAGGTCCAGTCTACGTTTTTTTGCATCATCACTGATTGAAGATTATCCCACTTTTTGACCCTGTCTATCATTCTGCCAGTCAAATATTTCAGTATCGCTTTGGAGCCCTCATACTTTGTGACTCAGCCCATCATATTCGGAGACTTCATCAAGGTCAGATCTTATCATAGTAATCACATGATTCAGAGAACATTGGATTTCTGTGTTTTCAATGACATACCTCAAAACCATTTATTTATTCCTTCTGCCTTCTTTCTCAAAAACCCTCTTAGATGGGTGCAGAAAAAGAGGACCGTCTGTATGAGGATCTGACGGACATGGATAAGATCCAGACTGTCCTCAAGGACTACCTCGATGATTACAACATGACCTTCTCGAAGGAGACCAAGCTGGTTTTCTTCCAGGATGCCATCGAGCATGTCTCCAGGTGTGTGCAAAAAAACCATTAAGTTTCAAATTGTTTTACAAGGTGACTTGGTTGGTTGATGAAGTTTACAAACGGTGAGATGAAAGTTACACCAAAGACGTTACTGCCACTGGATGATATCTGGAAAAACCTGGGCCAAGAATGTCACATGTAGGATACTTGTATTATGATAGTTTTTTATCTCCACTGTATAAAATGCCCCACGTGCTGATGATGATAAGTAGCCTCCTAAATGTTTAAATTAGCTTTTGTCAAATGGTGATTTTAGGGGGATGAGGCGGGATGCAAGCTAAACCAAAAAACTTAATAACCTGCCAATTTGACCATTTCCACCACACCCTAAGAGAGAAAAAATATTTGTGAGTGCAGGTGAGAGCCCTAAAGATATCCAGATAAAAGATATCCAAATACATTATACTGACTTCAGCAGGCAGAGAGGATTCAGCATTAAGTAGGTAGACACAAGCGCAACAACTTAACTAGCATTTGAGCACAGTAATACTGTCTTTTGCTTAAATACAAGTATACATGGTTCACATGGCATTGAACCAGAGGGACCTATATATATATATATATGTATATATATTTCTAACCAGTGTTATAAGAGTGTTTTTTCGTTACAAGTGTTGTCAGTTATTTGGCCTCTCATCCTCTAGGATTGCCCGTATGATTCGCCAGGAGAGAGGCAATGCTCTGCTAGTAGGAGTAGGAGGTACAGGCAAGCAGTCACTCACTCGGCTAGCGGCCCACATGTGTGGGTACAGCTGCTTTCAAATTGAGTTGAGTCGAGGCTACAACTATGACAGCTTCCATGAAGACTTGAGGAGACTCTGCAAAATGGCCGGTGTGGATGGCAAAGATATGGTGTTCCTATTTACAGACACTCAGGTATGGAGGAAAGGTTGATATTTATAGAGGGCACGATTATCTATTTGTTCTTTTTGTATATCTTATCACCACTGCTGTCCACTCTCTTTTACCTGTTGTAGATTGTGGTAGAGGAGTTTTTGGAGGATATCAACAACATGCTGAACTCGGGCGAGGTGCCCAACTTGTTTGAGAAAGATGAGCTGGAACAAGTGCTGGCTGCCACCCGCCCCAAAGCCAAAGATGCTGGAGTTAATGAGGAGAACAGGGATGAGGTCTGCATAAACACTCGTACAGTACTTTAGGAAGCACATGCCATTCAGGCTCTAAAGGGTATTGTTCAGTATGAAATTGCAACATGTGCAAACAAATAGATTAATTCAGAGCTGAGTAAATTATTGAATTGGACAGTAGCCTAAATCTATGTCTGCCACTGAGACCTCTTGCATGTTAAACACGTGAAAAAAACACACATACACATACACTCACACACAGGTAGCAACAAAATGAGAAGTAACACAAACACTGTCCACTGTCAGTTGCTCAAACTAAACAACACACATACACTGTGCTTTTAACAGAGCTATAGACTCAGAGCGAGGGCTCTCAGTTAAGCTCAGTGCCCCCAGGTGAGCTGTAGGAAAACATGAGCCTTCAATGTTTTCTGCCTGCTGAGACCAAAACTCAAAATTATAGAATCTTCTCTGCATGTGTGTGTGATCATCTCCTCAGGTGTTCCAGTATTTCATCTCTCGTGTGCGGGAGAAGCTGCACATTGTGCTGTGCATGAGTCCCGTGGGCGACTCCTTCAGGTCCCGCTGTCGCTTGTTTCCCTCACTGGTGAACTGCTGCACTATTGACTGGTTTGTGCAGGTATGCAAAGACAGCTCTTATTTTTCTGTCCTTGTCTGTTCATGTATTCTACTCTGATTTAGTTGTGAAACTACGGCTAGTGTTATCTTAATATTATGGATCAAAGGAAATAGAATTTAGGCACCATCATAAACATGCACAAGCACAAATCACCCATGTGAATGGTAGGACAAATTACTATCCTGGTCCCAGTGTTCTTTCATTCTGCGTCACATTTCCATTGTGCCGCTGGTCCTGGATATACTATAATTTCCTCTGCACTGGCATTACTTTCCACCATATTCATTTTATACCTTCTGTCCGTCAGTCCCGCTCCTGCGAATAGGATGTCTCAGGTATACCATGAGGAATTTCCTTATACTTGAATGCAAAGATTAATTTTGACTCAATTAGAATTATCTAATGATTAAATATATGTATTATCTCCTCCTCCAATCTCCAGAAGGTCGGTTGTTCCATCCATGGCAATTTCAGTCTTCCAAAGCGCCCTTTGGCAAGACACCAAACCCCACATTGCCTTGACTGATGTGTGATAGAAAAGTGCTGAACATAGCAACCTCAGGCACTGTCAATGTTTTTGAATGTGAATGGGTGAATGCGACTTGTACTGTAAAGTACAAAGTTTGAGTTGTTGATAAGACGAGAAAATAACAATATAAATATATTCCATTTACCGTCTAGCATTCTTCTTTCATCCCCCTTATCTACTATTCTCTTCCCCTTTATTCATTTGGGATCATACAGTTATTTATCACTTTTGGCTCACGTAGTTATATTCATGCCCTACTTTAACATATCTAGAGTTAGTTTATTTTAACTCTGTTGTAGAAGCTTGTAATTCCCATCTTATTGTATTTCTCTATTATTGCATTTTGAATGTTTTTTATTGCTGCTCTGTGAAATCACTGTTCAAATAAGAGATAAAGCAAATGCCACATTTCATGCTTCTGCTGCAAACCTCATCTCTCCTTGTTTTCGTTCCTCTTGTACTATCTCATGCTCAGTGGCCTCGGGAGGCGCTGCTCTCTGTCTCTCAGGCCTTCTTCAAAGAGGTGGACTTTGGCAGTGATGAGCTGAAGCAGAGTTTTTCAACCATGTGTGTGGAGATCCATGTCAGTGTCACAGACATGGCTGAGCGCTTCTTCTCGGAGCTGAGACGCAGATACTACACCACACCCACTTCCTACCTGGAGCTCATCAACCTCTACCTGGGCATGCTGAATGAGAAGAGACAGCAGCTAGTGCTCGTATGTTTAACCATTTAAATGCATGAGTAATTTTCAGTGATAAATTTCAGTTGTTGTTGGAATTTACTATCAGTAATCTTCTCTGTGGCAATAATCATAACAAAGTAATATATTTTTGGGGCTGTTTGGGAATAGGCCCGGGATCGGGTGAAGAACGGTCTGACCAAACTGCTGGAGACCAATGTGCTGGTGGACGAAATGAAAGTGAAACTTTCAGCTCTGGAGCCGATCCTGAAACAAAAGTCCAGTGATGTTGATGCCCTCATGGAGAAACTGGCAGTGGACCAGGAGAGCGCTGACGAGGTCTGTGTTTGTCAGAGAGACCAAAAACAAGACTGTATTATTTTTAATATTTGAGTTTAAGATGTCATAACATGCTGACAAAGCATGATATGTATAATACAAAAACTATCTTCACCACAGGTGCGTAAAGTAGTGACAGAAGATGAGGCTTTAGCCAAGGTCAAAGCTGAAGACACCCAGGCCATAGCCGATGATGCCCAGAGGGACGTGGACGAGGCGCTCCCGGCCCTGGAGGGCGCCACTCAGGCTCTGAATTCCCTCGACAAGGCTGACATCTCTGAGATCAAAGTTTTCTCCAAACCCCCAGACCTTGTCATGACTGTCATGGAGGCTGTCTGCATCCTGCTAAACGCCAAGTCAGTTTGCCTCTCTCTGTCTCTAAAAACACAAAACCTTTCTTCATCAAAGACTTTTAATATGAGTTGTATCTCTGCCTCTCTTATGACAAGTTCCCTTCTCTAAAACCTCAGCTAGTTATGTTACATCCTATTTTATTCTATTGAGAAGGAAATACTCCTGAGGAATTTAGAGGAGCATGAGAACAAACCAGATATTTAAGGCTTAATGAAATATAATATATATGCTAAATATGATTAGTTCCTTTTTTTCAGCAAAAGTAATAAACACTTAATTTAATACCAATGGTTAATGGTCATCTGCAGATTTTCTGTTGGCTAATACCCAGGAATCCTTCTCTCAATTAATTTACCGTGATGTCTCATCATCATAATCCCAATAATCCCTGCTACATTCTGACATCTTTGATGAAGGAGGTTGAAAATGATGACGCTAACATGTCCTGAAATATTATCAACATATTTCAGTCTTTTCAAAAAGAATCATCATCATTGTTGTGGTTTTACGGGCTTTCTGCAAACTGTGTGAGATTTGGGCCTATTTTTTAATCAGGGTGTCTACAGGACTGTCTGGGTACTTGTCCCTGTGTCAACCCTAACGTGTCCTCAGTCGTTAATATGGTGCACTAAATCCAAGCATGTCCAATCTCCCATCTGCTTTAGTCGTTCACCGCCTGTTCTCCCACATCACACTGATGCTGTGTAGATAGTTCACTTACTGCTGATGATATGAACAGTTACAATAATATGAATCTTTTCTTGTCTTTTGTTACTCTACGTTCATAGATTGTATTTGTCTTACTATTGATGTGTGTCATGTGATTTGTAAAAGTTACAGGTATCTTAATCTTTCAAAATTCATGACTTGGGTGGTCATGTGCCTTTTACTCTGCATTTAATTCATCATTTTGTTCCGATATATAGTACGGTATTATGTAAATTTCCTTTTTTCACTGCACCCCAGTTTCATGCCCTTTTCCTTACAGACCAGACTGGCTCAGTGCCAAGCAAGTCCTGGGAGATCCCAATTTCCTCAAACGTCTCGCCGATTATGACAAGGACAATATCAAGCCTCAGATCCTGCAGAAACTGCAAAAGTACATCAACAACGTTGATTTCGTACCTGAGAAGGTCTGTTTGGATTTCTGTTCAAAAAAGTGATAGAAGGATTTGGAGGAAATTGGAGTTCCACAATCTCAGTTGTCTTAAAAAACATCTGAGTTGGAATGGAGCACGGATAATTACTTCATCAATTTTGATAATGATATTATAATACACAGGCTACCTATATTAGCTTTATGCAAGTGTTGTGATTTCGTAAACTGGCTTTAAATTATAAAACATGATACATTTTGTTTCAGTTTATGTTGCTTGGTGTAAGTCCTGATTGTTTTGCTGCTATTAGGTGGAGAAGGTGTCCAGAGCCTGCAAATCCATGTGCATGTGGGTCAGAGCCATGAACCTTTACAGCAGAGTGCTGAAAGAAGTCGGCCCCAAGAGAGAAAAACTGGCCATGGCGCAGGTCAGTAAGAGTGCAGTATCATAATCTGCATATCACATACCACACACAAAAATGTATATATACAAAATTTCACTGCTGCTTATCTCTTTGTGTAATATTTTTCAATCAAGGCATTCCCCCACTACAGATTAATCCATGTTGTGTTCTGTAAGTCCCAACACAGATTTGCCCACATATATTAGACTCAATGATGGGAAGGAAAAATAGTGACAAGATTCACAAAATAAATAAATAAATATAAAACCAACACCATAAAACAATAACAGTTGGTTCTGCCAGAAGGACTCTGCTCACAAGTTATGGAAATCCCCTCAGCCCTGATGGTGAACCGATTCATCTTCTCTACCAGTGCATTAGGCGGTGCGCACCTCAACATAATTAAAATGTTTACGATGAGTATTATTGTAGTTATTATAAATTCTTGTAGTGACAATGATAATACTAATGATTATAATTTAGTGTAATTATAAATAACATTGTGGCGGCAAGACCATTTTATATTTCCGCACTTATTTCTGCATAATTATTATTACTAGTTACAACCATAGCAACACTATTAGTAGCAATACATTTTTTTTTTTTTACTGTATTCTACCTCTCTCCTTATGCTCTCCATCACTTTTTCTGTCACAGCAAACAACACAGACACACACTCTACTTTGACCTTCCAATTCCATTCTGGTAACTGGCCTGTATTTAATGTTCTGTCAATGTCTTGTCACTTATCCTGCAAAGATAAAGACAAAAAGAAAAGAAAAAAGAAAGGAAATTGTCCAAATGTGTGATTGATGGTTTTTCCCTCCACCTCCTTCTCTCTCTATCCAAACCCATGTAGAATGAGTTGGATATGACCATGGCGACCCTGATGGAGAAGCAACAAAAGCTTCAGGAGGTGGAGAAGCAGATCAGGGTCCTACAGGACCAGTTCGACAGCAGCGTGAATGAGAAGGAGGAACTGCGTAAGTGCTGCACCCTTAATGTGTTTCTACTTTAAAATCAGATTTAAATAAAAAAAAAAAAAGTATCCCTCTAGTGGAGGATATCTCCAGGAAGACAACTATCTCTGTCTGTGTCCAGGTTTTTTTTTTATCTGTGAAATTGAAAAACAAAGGCTGTCGGCATGGACCTATTTGTAATGAGTCTTTCTGTCTTTATGACCCCTTCCAAAAAAGTGAACAACATGGCTCTGACACAGGCTCGGTTGACGAGGGCAGGGAAACTAACGTCAGCTCTCGGTGATGAACAGGTGCGCTGGGATGAAAGTGTCACTCTGTTTGAACAAGAGATCATCAACGTCGTGGGGAACGTCTTCATCGCAGCTGCCTGTGTCGCTTACTATGGAGCATTCACTTCTCACTACAGAGAGTTGGTAGGTACCGATGGCTGAGAGCTTTAAGGTCTACCGTGGTAAAGAGTAGTGGATCCAATCCCGAACCTCACTGAATACAGTTTACCCCATGAAGATCAAGCTGGGCTCATGCCTCTTGGATGTTCTTTTTGTGAGAGGCAATTCTCATTACAGCATTGACTTTGCACTTAATTTGGATCTAAGATATTAAAACACAGAACCAAAGTGATCACATTTCAAGCATGACAAAAATAAATAGTAGCAACTTAAGAATACATGCATGTGCTCTCTTTCCCCAGCTAATTGAGCAGTGGATAAAACAGTGCCAGGCGCTGAACATCCCTATCAGCTCCAACTTCAGCCTGATCAACATCTTGGGCGAACCGTTTGTCATCCGCCAGTGGAACACAGAAGGCCTACCTCGGGACACCGTCTCAACAGAGAACGGGATCTTGGTGACCGAGGGCCGCCGCTGTCCTCTCATGATCGACCCTCAGGATCAGGTGAGAGGGAAACCAGGACCAAGAGTGATTGTTGTTAATCACTTCTTTTTCTAGCATTTCAAATGTTCATTCACAAATTGAACCCAAAGTGCCCGACATTGTGTCATTTGAGGGGCATTTCCAAACATTTAAAAACATTTAGATTTGAGCACACTGCTATAAAGTTGCTCTATCAGTTTGAAGAGCTGAAACCTCTCAGAATAGGCCTTCCTGTCAGACACGATCAGACAAAGACCCAGACAGGCCACTGTCCCCAGGAAACACACACACAATGTGCAGCTTCCTCACATTAAATGACTCCAACCAGCTGAGCCCATTCAGACCCACAAACATGTACAGGATAGGAATATTGTCACAGCTTCATATTTTAGGACTCTTTGTCCTGACATCTGTGAAAGACCTATGTTGACGCCTGCCGTTTTCGAGTTTTTCTCTTCAATCCCAGTTGCTCTCTTCATTGTTCCCTTTCATATTTATAATGCACAAAATATACAGAGAGGAAATGATTTCATCACATTAGATAAAGGTTATTTTTTTCAAACTCAGGCCAACAGATGGATCCGCTCCAAGGAAGCCAAGAATGGTCTACAGGTGATCAAGTTGACGGACCCAAACTTTCTACGTACCTTGGAGAACGCCATTCGCATGGGCATGCCTGTACTGTTAGAGGAGGTAGGAACACTCTAGCCAAGCCATGGATAAACATGCTTAATCATGAAAAGTGTTGTTTATGGTTAATTAAAGGTTTATTGATTTAGCTGTTGTTCAAGTGTTCTTTCTTAGATAGTAATTGTTTATATGATTGAATTCCTGTACTATGGTAGTTGAAGGAAACAGTGGATCCAGCTCTGGAGCCCATCCTGCTGAAGCAAACATTTGTGTCTGGTGGACGAACATTGATCCGACTTGGAGACTCAGATATTGACTATGACAAAAACTTCAGGTTCTATATGACCACTAAGATGTCCAACCCGCACTACCTACCAGAGGTAAGAACAGCAAACAATCTCCTTACAATCTGCAGATTGGGTTAATCTGGTATAAGAAAATGTATCAATCAATACCTGCTCACTATGGAGCTTTCAGCTTTTATCTGTAAAGCCCTTATGTTGATTATCAACTGTCAAATGCACAAAGTGTTTAAAGTGACATGGCATTTAAATCCCACATGGTAGTTAAATGTGTTTGAGAACGATTAAGTGTTTATTACAGATGCTGAATTGTAGCTGTATAAATGAATGACTGCGATTCAAACTCTAAAAGCATCTTGTTCAGTGTTGACCTGATATCTCTGTGGATCTCTGTTAAATTTCAGGTGTGTATCAAAGTTACCATCATCAATTTCACTGTGACCACGTCTGGCTTGGAAGACCAACTGCTCAGGTACAAAGACACACATGGAGAACAGAAACTGCATCACATCCAAACCACACAACCATTGAAACCATCACTATATTAATAATATATAAACCTCAGTGAGAGTATATTTGCACCCTGTACGTGTACTTAAATCATGCTAACTGATATTTATATTTAAATACACACATTTTCTCTTCACAACTCCTCTTCCTCTCCTCAGTGATGTGGTACGACTGGAGAGTCCACATCTTGAGATACAGAGGAACGAGCTGATTGTGCAAATCAACGCTGACCGCAATCAGCTGAAAGACATCGAAGACCGCATCCTCAAGCTTCTCTTCACCTCAGAGGGGAACATACTCGATAATGAGGAGCTCGTCGAGACTCTCCAGGAGTCAAAGGTAAATCCGGAAGAAGGCAAAGGAAACTCGGATGCCCGTCTTGGTCTATTATTAATAATGAATTCATTAAGATTGATGATGATGCACATAATTTGTTGCCATCTACAATTATGATTTCTACCTAGTTAGCAATTTTCCTTGTTAAATGAGATTGAAATGAGCCTCCAGACATCCACCAACTTGTATCGCTACATTGCTGCAAATGCAGCTGATTGAGCTCTCATTACTTTACCAATCTTACAAAACTCACTATAACAAAAGGATATAAATCCCCAAAATATAGTATTCAATCAAAAGTAAAAGCAAGCGGTACATTTTGCAAATATTACACATTACACCAAACCGCATTTGTGACATGACTATTTTGGTCCATTCATAATCAGGTGATCATGCCTGCATTAAAAGTGAGGCAAGTTGAATTAGCTCAAGATGGACAATAAACCTGAGCTTGCAGAAACATTGTGATTATCCCACCCAAACCAAAAAGAAAAGAGAGCAATGTTTATGGTGTTTTCCTCCCTGTTTCCGCACTACGTCAGGTGACATCTGAGGCCATAAAGCGCCGTCTGGAGGAGGCAGAAGCTACTGAGATGATGATCAACTCGGCAAGGGAGCGCTACCGACCTGTGGCCACCAGAGGCTCCGTGCTGTACTTTGTCGTGGCCAGCCTCTCTGAGATAGACCCAATGTACCAGTTCTCGCTCAAGTACTTCAAACAGGTGTTGCTATGTTTATTTCACAACACTCTGTCAAATATACATGCAGGTAGTTTATAAGCTTTGTTCAGGTTCACAACGAAGGTGCTTCAAATATCCATGTAACATGATTATTGACTTCGTGCTGGATACTTCGCTGCCCCATTCACTTACCTTTATTTGTTTTATTCCCAGCTATTTAACTCCACGATTGAGACGTCAAAGAAAAGCAGTGTGTTAGAGAAGCGACTGCAGATCCTGCTGGACCAGATCTTGCTAAACTCCTACATCAATGTGTCCCGTGGCCTCTTTGAGCAGCACAAGCTCATCTACAGCTTCATGCTATGTGTAGAGATCATGAGGCAGAGAGGGGAGATTTCCAATGGGGAATGGCAACACTTCCTAAGAGGAGCTGCTTCCTTGGAAAAGGTAGGGTGTGAGATCGAAAGGTTCAGGCTGACAGATTGTTAACATTTGTCGAATGTTAACATGAGAAATGAGCGGTGCTCAAGGATAAATAATTGACGATAACTTATCAATCACTGTGTTTATACTTGTTGTAAATTATGTATATGATGTTGTGGATGAGGTTATTAGTCACAGAATTCATTCAGAAATAGTAATAAGCATCATATCAACTAAAGTCCGTTGAGGTTAAAATCATAACAGTTACCAGTTTATGCTACCAGTAACAAAGTGGTGTCAGTGACAATTCTTGTCTCAGTTGAACGCAGCATCAAATCCCATTGGCTGCCACGTTTTCACACCTTCTACTGTTAGATTAACATTGCGCCAGTACAACAAAGGGAAGTATATTTTATTACAATAATATAATTGTTAATAATATCATATAAGTATTATCATAACTCTAGACTGTATTGTTGCCAACTTTTAATATGAAATCCATCAGGTTTGAAAGACGTGGACAGAGATTGAATGTACAGTACCAGTGTCCGACTTGTAATAAGTAGATTTGACCACTGACACCAGAAAGAATCGTAAGTCATGAGTCCTAATTGCCAGCAGGAGCGGAGAGATAACGACCCATATTTAACTATCATGAGTTCCAAATGGAAAAAAAAAACATATTTTTGGGCTCCCACTTATTAAAATAATTAAGGGAAATAGAGAAATCTGTCACAGTTTTTTGTCTGGATCCTTTAAGCTGGAAATAAACAAGGTGCCTGTTTATTTTTCCCTCCGAAAATCCCTCAGGTTGGCCTGTGGGCAATGTCTTCATTCTCTCCCCCTCACATGTCAGGATTGTGTTGGGGAAAAAAGTCCTTTGTCACAGTTAGGCTGTAGCCCTCTCTTTGCTCATTGCTGAGGAACTAGAGACTGATGAAAAAGACAGACAGTAGGAGAGAGACAAAAGAGCATATGATTTTTTTTGTGGAGAGGTTAAGAAAATAAATATTTCTGTTTACGGGAGATAAGAAATGGAGAGTATCTGTGTTTAGCTGGTCGACTCGAGGACAGTCAGTGAAGCCATACACAGCATTGTCTTAGCTGTGTGCTTTTGTTCATTGTCGTGCTGAAATGTGGTGTCTCACAACCGGGTGGGCTCGGGTTACTTTCACTCTGGAGCAGGTTCATGCTTCCTTCAGTTCACTGAGGTGTCCCTGCCCATGCCAGTGAGAAGTCCCACCACTGCATAATGCTACCGCCACCATGCTTCACCATGTGAGCAGTGCCTGCTGTTCAGAGTTCCGCTCCAAAGATTCAGTTTTTTTCTCATCAGACCCCAGATTTTTTTTCTCAACCTTTCAGGGTCCTTACATGCTGTTTGGAAGTGGGCTGCTCAATGCCTTTCACTTCAAAGTGACTTCATTCTAGTCACTCATACAAAAGGGCCTGATTGACAGAGTGACTCTGAGATGGTGGTTGTTCCCACAGGACTTCTGAAGCTCTGTTAGAAGGATTGTTGGCTACTTGGGAAATTTGAATACAGCAAACATCCTTTCAGGGCCATACTAAATCATTGAACACATATATTACACTAAGCCCTTTATTTGTAGCTGGAACTGCTTGTCTGTGGTGAGGCGTTTGATCTTGAATGGTAGGGATTGACGGCACTGCAGCTTGTTTTCAAGATTTTGGAAAGTCAGTCTTGAGTAGAACAAAGTCTTTGCAACAGTAATCATAGGAGGAAAAAAAACAATTCTGCTCATTACAGAATTCCACATTAGTGCATGTCTCTTCAGACGGAGAAAATCCTTGGGATGTACAGACAATTCTTAAAAATAAATGTTCAGCTCGTTTTGTTGCTTTAGTTTACTTTTCATGTTCTGAAACCTTTCACCAAATGTCTGAAGGAGTTTCATGAGCTAACAAGCATATTCAGATGTCATAGCAATTTGTTCTTGCAGAGTAGGAAAATGCAGCGTTTACCCTCTCCAGTTGCACTTATCACAGCGAGCACGGCATTCAACAGCAACAATTCCTCCCTCACATCAAACGTGGCAGTAATCCCAGGCACTACAATATCAGTATTTGTTAAGTCACTTGTTTCATTATGTGCCAGAAAGAAAAGCTGAAAATGTCTTGTATGGTTCCCAAAGTGTCTTCGCAGTATCTTGTGCCATATCATTAATCCACTCAGCAGCTATCCTCGAAACAAACTGACTCTTGGTCTGGTTCTAGCAGCTCCCCGGCAGCAACGACGACTCCTTCACAGATTTTCCTTCTTAATGAAGTTTCAGTTTCTCAGCTGGTTGCTCCTCACCACAAATCTGGCCGACATAACATTGTGTCTGTATCCAGTTCAGCTGCCTGTTTCCAGCTTCAATAATGCTGGAGACTGGTGTTTTCATGAGTAAATCCCAGAATCTAGACAGACAGAACCTCTGGATTTTTCTTTTTGAAAATGCAACATTCTACATCCATTTTTTGTTTTTTTTCTTGACAGTTGTTTGTGATGCTCGCCAGTAATGAGACATAACAGCTGTGTGTTTCTTTGTTCACACTTATGAGGCGTACAGGCATTCAGTCGAAAGGGACCACCCTGAAGGACATGTTTGTTGCATTTCATTTTTTTGTTTTGTAATAAATTGCAATAAGGAAACAATCAAAAATTGAATTTGCAAAAAAATAAACAAAACATATACAGCAAAGGAATTTGAATACTTTTGGAAGCCAATGAATCCCAATGTATTTGCCTTCTGCCTCTCTTTTCCGACTCTCGCCTTCCTACATTCTCTTTCAACCCCTAATGGGGCAGAGTGTGCAGCCAAAGCCCCATCAGTTTGGGCAATACATAAAGGGAAAGGTTAGTGGAGCCATGAATAAAAAGACCTTTGAGATTTATTTTAGGTTCAGATGGTTTTGAGACCACAGGACAGATCAGTCAATGCCATCCAGGGGTGTGTTGCTTTTTTCACCCACCATTTTGTCTCATTTATATGGCATTACTTAGGCTGGAGGTGCTGCCTGTCAGCCGCCATTATCCTCATGCTGATGCCGTCCGTCCTTCTTTTTCCTTCACCTCTGCGTTTCTGTCTCCTGTCTTTTGCATCACAGCTTCATGACATCCATCACATAAACTTCTATTAAGAGTTCATAGTGCTTTTCAAATTAGTTTTTGCATGTCCATGCCACCACCTCTACCTAATGTGTCTACCTTTTCGATCTTATTCTCTTTACACTTGATGTCCCTTAATTCTTCTTGACTGCCACTCTCCTCAAGGTCTTTCCTCCAACTTGTCCCCATCTTCCTCCTTTTTTGTTGTAATTGGGACCTTTTATATTTCCCCATCTTACAGGACGATGCGGTGCGGCCAGATGTGCCATGGCTTACTGATTTTGACTGGCAGACATGTTGCGAGCTGGATGACACACTGCCTTGCTTCAAGGACCTCTCCAAGGAAATCACCCGAACCCATATCCACATCCAGATGGGTATGTAACACAATATATGTACTGCATGGTCTTTATGCTAAATGCAAGAACAAGAATGATTGACGCAGATACAGCTTCACTCTTCTTATTATCCTTGTACCATTCCGTCATCATATAGTGTACAAATCTGTACGTACACTGCTATTAAGATCTACAAAATTTCCCCATAAAGATTTGTGTGGCATTAAATGAAAGTCGCCTCCCTTTTAGGACGTTTTGAGGCATCTATTAATCCAAAGGCCTGGGGAGACTACGTGTCTGAGTTGCCTCCGCTTACTGATTCCAAAGAGGTGAAGAAGGAGGGAGACATCAGAGGTTACTGGAACGAGAGGTTGGGAGCTTTCCAGAAGCTGATTCTCATCAAGAGCCTCATGGAAGAGGAGGTGAGCCTTTAGAAAGACACAGTAGTCATCAAGATGTTTTGTCAATGTTGCTTTTATTTTGAAACTCAGCTAATTTTTACCTAATTGCACAAATTTAGAATAATGCCTGTCTACAGCCCCTTAGCAAGACCCTGCCAAAACATTCTCCAGACTTTTGTTCTCACACAGAAAACTAGACATGTCAAAAGTTGGATCTTAGTAAATGAAGCTTTCCGGTGTCTGCAGTCAGGCTCTGCCCACTTTTTGATAAAAACAACTTGTTCGTCTATTACGTTTGATTTCTATTTATGTCCCCATAATGTAAGTGTTTGCCACCCCCCTGGGGTAAGGTGTCTCAGATTTCCTTTTTTTTTAATCTATAATCCCTTTTTCACTTGATTGGTTTCGGACAGTGATACTTTCTTCTTTTTTTTAACATTTCTTACGTCTCACCCTTTTTATCCCACAATTCTTCCTTTCTCTTTTTCCCAGGTGGTGTTTGCTGCAACAGAGTTTGTGATTGTCAGCCTGGGGAAGCAGTTTGTGGAAAACCCTCCACTTGACCTGGCTAATCTTTACAACGACTTGTCCTCCTCCACCCCACTGGTCTTCATTCTTAGCACAGGATCTGACCCTATGGGTGCCTTCCAACGTTTTGCAAAAGAGAGGGGATGTCTCGACAGGTAAAACAAAAAGTTTTTTAAATGGTAGGTAGCTGAAGTGGAACTATGGATACATTTTAAAGGCTGTTGTCTTTACAGAAGTAATATTGTAATAAGAGCCAAATCAAGTAAGCTTTATTAGAACAGATTGGTCTCTCAAACTTTTAACTTGACTAAAGCCCACTTGATTCATTAATCAAGTGGTAGCACAACACATTAAACCAATAAATCGCAATATATATATATATATATATATATATATAATCTTAATCAAAATGTTCAGCCAAGTATCATGAGGGTATGTCTTTTCAAAGCCCTAATAACTATCGTTAACATGATCACATGTATTAGTTATTTATAGGTAATTGCTGTTTTTCCCCTGTCTATCAGAGTTGAATCCATCTCATTGGGTCAGGGCCAGGGGCCTATAGCTGAGAAGATGATCCATGAGGCCCTGAACAGTGGCAAGTGGGTCTTTCTGCAGAACTGCCATCTGGCTGTGTCCTGGTTGTTAGCCATGGAGGAGCTCATCAAGACCTTCACTGAGCCCGGTGCAGTAACATTAGCATAGAAACACTTACATGCATGCATGAACACATAAGAGCTGACCATCGTGACAGTTTAAAAATGTGTCATTATTCATGTCAATGGACTCATTTTAATTTATGGTTCTGCAAGGGTTGCGCGTGTTGCAAAGCAATTCACCGCTAGAACACTAGGTGGAGTAACGTTTTTTGTCGAAGACGGCCTTAGAGATGCCTTCTTTGTGAGAAAGTCGTCGTCGACTGTTTATTACGTTTTCTGGAGGAAATTTGTTCCTGATCTTTCTCCACTGCTTCGTACACTCGTCGACCTGCAAACCGATGTTAGCTGAGATCTCCTTCAAGGAATTGCCGGCCATCTGCGTGCTTGTATTCCGTCAATGACGGGTTATACAAGTGGTAATACTTTCGGACCTCTTCTGTCAAACGCTCTTCTATTTGGTCCATATTCGTTCTTTTAAATCTTCCTTGGTTTCTGCCAGTATTATGAGGCATGAAACCAGAAATGTGACTCCGGAAAGGATGATGTTAGCGGACCAATCAAAGGGTTGCGTAGCTTTGTCATATAGTTACAAAGACTGGGCAACGCACGCAAGCAAGCAAGCAAGAAGGTGCATGCAAGCACGCAAGGGGCACGCAAGGATCTCATGCGTGCCCCTTGTGTGCCCCTTGAGTGCTTGCATGCACCTTCTTGCGTGTCTCTGAAAATGCAGAAGCATGCGTTGGCCTTAAATGCATCAACTCCGAAGGTAAAAACTCAGAACAACAAGAATCAAGAAAGTAACATTTCTTCAAAAATAATGCTAAACAAAGTGCTATAAGTAAGTTCCATTTAAGTAGTACTAAATTGTTAGTTTAAAAAAGTGTTAGTTTTATTTATTAGATTTTTTTTCTTTTTTTTATATATATATTCGATTTTTAGACGTTGATTCAGAACAATTAAAAATGGATGGCGGACCGCAGTTGGCCCGCGGGCCGTAGTTTGGACACCCCTGGGTTACCCGATTCAAGCAGCAATTTAAAGGATACATGTTAATGAAGCTAAATCATGATCACACCAGTGATACCCAAAACAAAGTAATATTCATGACTTATATTTGATATTATTAAATACTGCACTAAAATATGCCATTATAGTTGACTCTTCATGATGTGCATTTGAGTTTTGAGTAGAGATTATCAATGTACAGGAAAAGCAGATGGCTCCAAGTAAGTTCTGTCCCTAACAGGTTGAAAAATAACTCTCGGATGTGAGGCATGTGCAACTTTGCACTGTATAAAAAAGAGGCAATCGGAGAGAGTTGTGTGCTTGTGAATGTCATTTTAGGATTGGCCAAATCCAAGCCAGGTTTACCTGCACAACAATAATGTGTTGTGGTTGAGAGCCCAGCTCCCTTCTCCATGGAACAAATCTTAATTTAGGGGGCACAAAAGACTCAATAACCGGTGTTTCTATGGTTGTTTCTTATGTTTTTCACAGCATTTATATCAAAGTAAAATTACTTAAATATGTACTTTTCATAGAGAGAACAATTAAGTATTTTTTCCATCATGTGTTGCTGTTAATAATATTCCTGTCTGTTCATGTGCAGATATGGAGATACACGAGGATTTCCGTTTGTTTCTCAGTTCCATGCCCACCAACGTGTTTCCTGTTACCGTGCTTCAGAACTCCGTCAAGGTAAAAACACACACCCACACACACCCACACACACATACATACGCACACACACAAAAACACACACACACACACACACACACACACACAAACACACACACACACACACACAAAGCTATGTAGAACCTCTCAGCTGATTTCAGTATATCTTTGCAGCACATTAAGGTACAAAAACTCCTTTAGTGGTGGCGCAGCGCCATTAGAAGTAAAGTAGTGCTGCTGTGTGTAAACATGTTAACATATGTGTAAAAATTCATCCTGGATTTAGATGTAGGTACGTTAGGGCTCCATTCAAACTAATTTGTCTGAAATCAAATCTGTTTTAAATATTATATTATAATACACACACACTGGGAAAGAAATATGTTGTACAATAGTCCATGATTTTATTCTTTTGGTGGAATGTTGATCTGGCCCCGAGGTTATTTAATAACTAAACACATTTTCTCTCTCTCAATAAAGTTAAATATAATTGGTAAGGTTACTTCTCAGTTTACAATGTCAGTGGATGTGTCCCGATTCAGTGGCCATTTTGTTCAGAGGACACGGTTTATGTGGTCCATGCGCTTTCCTTCATGCCACACGGAGACCGAGAAGGTCAAACAGAAATGAGACGATATGGTCTAGGGAGTATTTCCAGGATTTGCGTCACCAAATTTTATGGCCCTTTAACCCCGCTGCCTGGCAACAGAGCTGCATTGAACAGGACAAAAAAGTTTTAATGCCCTTCGGTCTTTTAAGATGTGTACCATTAGCTGTTTGGAGTTGAATCATGATACTTACTCTTAAAAGTACAAGAGTCTGATGCTTTGGTCTCTTTACTTGCCTTATCTCTTGTCCGGGGGTTTTCTGCAGGGGGGTCGCATCATTTTTTTTTCAACCAATTTTTTTGCACAAAATTTCATGTGTTCAGAACCAGAATTGTATTTAAAGTCTTTAAAAACACATTAAGATGAATGCAACATATTTTAGGGAACGGATAAATTGAGGCAGAAGACTTTAGCTTTTAGTCAGCAATGCACACATTCAGCTCTCAAGCTGGGCCCCGGTTCACAGCACCTTTCATGCAAATACGACAGCACAGGCACTAGCCAATCAGATCACGTTTATGCTCACGTCTAAAGAGCGCAAAGCTCAAAAATAAAAGATGGCGGACTAAACTCTGTAGAAGGTCGTATTTGTACCTAAAAGTTGTGATTTTGAATTTTTTTGCTTAGATTCTTAAAAAGTTACCTAGAAAATGATACTGTACATTGTAAAAAAAAGCATTACTGTAACTGAAAAATAAGTCTGAGAGGATTTGCGAGGTGTCTGAGCCACCATTCTAATGTTAGCATGCTACTAACCACAAGGGTAGTATTGAATGCACAATAACAGGGTAGCTATGTCTCTGCACCTTAAAACTGCACGTAACTCTTTTACTGTAAATACTGTTGTCTTTTATATTGTTGTTTATAGTGTTCGATATTGTTGTTTTTATATTGTTGTTTGTAAAGTGCACCAACCACACCAAGGCAATTTCCTGTATGTGCAAATATACATGGCAATAAAAAGAAGTCTGATTCTGATTCTGTTTATACATGGCACTAGGCCCAGAATAATATAAACACTGTTTTTTGCAATTTATATAGAAGGGGGTCCCTGCTCCATCTCGCCATCAGTTTGGGGGACCTTGGCCTGAAAAACGTTGAAGACCCCTGGTTGAAACCATCGTTGCTCAGAAATGAAAGGAAACATTCTATTTGAAGGCTCCTCCAAATGCGGCCGAAGCATTTGGAGGAGCCTTCAAATAGGTAAGCCAAGTTGCTTCACTCTGACATAATCAGTATTCAAATGCATTCTCTAAGGGAGGGGGCCCCTGATTTGGGACACAGCATATGAGTTATGTAACCGTTGAAAATCTCAATTAAATATTCATTTATTGCTGAACAGTGCTCTCACTAATTACCACATTTAATATAATTGATGTAGAGTGTGATTTGACATGTGTTTGCAAATCCGCAGGGATCAGGTTTTGTCCGACTTAACATGACAGTTGACTTCCCAGAGTTCCGATTTGGCAAGAAAACACTTGTACACATGTTTCTATGGGGGAAAACAATACAGACATCATGTATGACAAGCCTTATCCCAGGATGTTTGTCACTCTGAGCAGAACTCAACTTTCAATGGCATCATTAACCTTTTGTGTGTTTGTGTTTTCTTGTGTCCAGGTGACCAATGAGCCTCCCAAAGGCCTGCGAGCAAACATGCGACGGGCCTTCACAGAGATCTCCAGCAATTCCTTTGAGGACCACGTTCTGGGACGACAGTGGAGGAAGATTGTCTTTGGGATCTGCTTTTTCCATGCAATCATCCAGGTCACAAACAACCTAGACCATACTTGATCATTTCTGATTTGTGCGCATCGATATGTTTCACTTTGTTGTTACACACTGTTTTATGTGTTTGCAACATTTCTGCTTGTTCATGTGTCTCGTCTGTGTGTGTCTTAGGAGAGAAAGAAGTTTGGCCCTCTGGGCTGGAACATCCCCTATGATTTCACTGACAGCGACAGGGAGTGTGCTCTTCTCAACCTCAACCTCTACTGCAAAGATGGCGTCATCCCATGGGATGCTCTCATCTACATCACTGGTAAGAAAGCTTACAATCAGGTGTGTGTCGGTATGTGTGTGTTGGTGTCTGTGTCTGTGTGTCTGTGTGTGTGTGTGTTCGTGCTTTGGAAATACAACATCACAAATTGCAATATGCAAAACAGTACATGAAACTTGAGATGGTTTGGCGTTAACCCGGGCAGGAAGTGTGAATGTCTCTCTTTATCACCATGTTTGCCAGTGTGTTGCACAAATAGCACACTGTGTTCTTATCCACAACACACACATATAAAGCACCAAGTGAAATGGGGTAAAGCCAAATATTTGCTGATTTCACGCAGCAGGACAGTTCTCTAACTGGATTTCACTCCATTCTGCAGCTGTGGACTTTGGCTGCTCTGTTCCTCTCAACTGTGGCTTTGTGGGAATAAAATGAAAAGAGCAGATGTTCCCAAAACACACAGCAGATAAAGAAATTGAACCGTTGTGCTACTGACGTCATGTAATATTGAATATGTTTTCAAGGTACCTGCAGGTGTCCACCCAAAACCAAAATAGTAAGATTAACATCTTTCTGAAAGAGTTTCAATAAAACTACAAATAGCCATCATAAAGAATTGATTTAATCAGTCACATATGAAAAAGGCAGCAGGACATTCTCCACTCAGACACAGAAATACCCAAAGCGTTTGGTTGTTGGGGTGTGCATCGAGCAGAGGCAGACGTAAACACATTATCTAAGGTCATGGGATTTTGTTTACAGCACATCAACACGGACGTCGGCTCTTATCACCAAAAATCTCACTTGACATCTTCTTCTGTGGGTTCTATGGGAATTGCACCGCTTTTTCCTCTTTAGATATTTGAAATATAATTATTTGAAATATAATTATTATTTTTCTTATATCGGCTCATTCAGAAACTTGAAGTTATAAATAATGTTAAGAAAGTCCAGAGTATCTCACTCGGTCATTTGCGTAGTCACATACAGTTCTTGTGGAGAGTCTCTGGATATCAGTGCATGTCTGAAAGCAGCTTTCGCTTTGTGAACCATTGAGTAACTTATTATGCTAATTCATATCATATCATTTCAAATTAAGTCTAAAACAATATTCCATATTGTTAATAATGTTGTAATGAGAGTAAATGGTATGTAAATCACAGAAACAATATTTGCCATTGCCCTGGGGATGACTGTGACAGTTTTTTACCGAAGCTTCTTTATCTCTCAGAGACATACTGTCGGTTAAAATAAGAACAGGGTATTATTAAAGACACAAAATCAGTACAGAAAGAATGATGGCAAATACAATTTGTTTTGTTTTTACATTATAATATACCAAATGTAACTAATATACACTTGGAATTTGAGGAATAGTCAAACACAATATAAAGACTACACAGTCTAAAGGCAGATATTACTGTCTGTCAACACCATATTTTTAAGGGTCGAAGATCAATTACTTAATTCAGTGAGACTGCAAATGTTCCCACATTAGTCCTCATTCATTTTAGATTTTAATTTTATATCCATATTCAGATTTCATAAACATTTCATGTCTTCTTCCAAGTTTCGCTGAATCTGAATTTATTTTTAAATAATGAATTGTTAGGCACTGTGGCTTGAAGCCAAGCTGAGACAGATGCTGGGTGCCACGACCCAGCTCTAAAGCCAGGACAAAATGTGAAGGAGGCAGGATGAGGGAAGATGGGGAGTTGTTTGTTTAAAAATAACATAAAATAATTAACATTAGCATGAACTGCAGATACTGAGGGATGTGTTCATTAGTAAAGTCAGTGGTGAGAGCGCGTGCAGAATGAGATGGAGATGCTTATGAAAAGAACCAATAAAGATGGGCCGAGGGGCCGTCTCTAGGCATAGTTCTTATTCACCTCTCAAGGTTACGCAGCAAAGATGATGCGGCTTGTTGACGTCATGTGGCGTTTGTGTCTGTGTCTGCAGGTGAGATCACGTACGGCGGCAGAGTGACCGATGCCTGGGACCAGCGCTGCCTCAGGACAGTCCTGCGAGGCTTCTTTTCCCCTCAGACTGTGGAACACGGCTACACCTACTCGACCTCAGGTAGGTTCCATTGCCAAGCTTTACGCTATATGTGTATATTTTATACAATATAATGGTTTTCAATTCAATGTGCGTGAGTCCATGTGTTTTAGCGATCACATACTTTACACATACCTTTGGATTTCTGTATGTTAAGGTGTTTACTACGCCCCAGAGACAGAGGAACTGGAGCAATATAAGACTTATATTGAGGGTCTTCCCATCCTGGATGATCCTGAAGTCTTTGGAATGCATATGAATGCCAACTTGGCCTTCCAGGTGAGGGACAGTACTAAACTTACTGGTGATCTGATGGTCATTCCAGAATCATATTGTGAAGTAATCCACTTTGTTTTTATCATTTGCTTGTTTGTTTTGTAGAAATAATGAGTTAATCGTCTTGTATTTATGATTGAATCTAGAGCTCCTCGCACAGTTTACTGCCAGTTATACAAAAATTTCTGTTTGGAGACAATGAGAGTGGAGCAGTACAATGTGAAAAAATGTTTGTGTAAATGTGTTTGTTTGTGTCTTTGTCCCCGCAGCGCAAAGAAACCATGGGTCTAATCAACACCATACTGGATGTTAATCCTCGCTCGTCAGCTCTGGATGGAGCCAAAAGTAGTGATGAGATAGTCTGTGAGCTAGCTACAGCTATACTAGCCAAGATTCCTGGTAAAAACACACACACACACACACATAAATAAACACCCATGTGCATTTGAATCACTGTTGAGAATGTGTATTATCATAACCTTAATGTCTAATGCTGTGTTTTCCATCCTGTGTGTGTGTGTGTGTGTCCAGAGCAACTGGACATGGATGAAGCACTGGAAGCTCTGTTTGTACGAGACGAAAATGGCCGCCTTAACTCCCTCACAACTGTGTTGGGGCAGGAAGTAGACCGATTCAACCGCCTGCTGAGAGTGCTCAGGGTGACAGACATGACACAGACATGTTTGAATTGTACTATAGATCATTGAATTATAGCTGTGCTGCCTGGAAACAGCTCTGATCAAAGCTCATACCCTGGCAGCTGTTGGTATTAGTTTCTTTTGAACCAATAAAAATGACGTTTTATTTATCTAAAACAAACATCGCTGTTTCGCTCTTTCCACTGCCCTATTCTTATGTGTGATTCTGTTTGTGTGGCCCAGGTGTCTCTTCTCACGCTGCAGAAGGCCATAGCAGGTCTGGTGGTGATGTCAGAAGAGATGGATCGTATCTACACAAGCTTCCTGAGCAACCAGGTCCCCAGCCACTGGGCCAACTCGTCCTACCCTTCTCTCAAAACCCTGGGGTCCTGGGTCAGGGACCTGGCCCTCAGGACTTCCTTCATCCAGGTTATTCACTTGTTTCTTTATGTCAAACGCTTTTTTATTTTTAAACACTAATAATCAGGGTTCATAGACATTTTGACCAATGGATTTCCATGACTTTTCATGACATATCAATAACTTTAAACCAAATTTCCATGACCGAAATTTTGCGAAAATCTCTGTAATTCGCGAAACAGTGACAAAATTTAGTATTACACCTAACAATGAGAATTCCAAAGCATACAGTATACCTTGAATGACACAAACCTAAGTATGCTTGCTTATATTTTAAGCATATTTCTTTAAAAGCATTTTAATTATTTAAAAATCCGCGCAAATTAACGACTTGAAAATATTAATATTAAAATTTCCATGACTTTTCCAGGCCTGGAAAAACACTTTTTAAAATTCCACGACTTTTCCAGGTTTTTCATGACAGTAGGAACCCTGAATTATACATCAACATGCACCCTGTCTCTCTCTCTCCCTGCGTCCCTCCTTTGCTTCCCTCTTTCAGCGTTTTGTTCATTCTAGCCTGACTTAAACTGTTCTTCCGTAAGACTGGTTTTGAACATCTGTGTTGCAAATTCGCCAAAAATCACTCTCACTCTCTCTCACACACAGACACACAAAGGGGACAAAGAGGGGGAGTGTTGAATTAGTTTATTAGGTGACGATGCGTAACCGCTGAGTCAGACTGCACATGTTCACTATCTTAAAAGAGAGAATGTGTCTAACTCTGCCAGCACAAGTCTGAGTCACTTTCAGGTCCCATCAGTGACAGTGCTGGCTGTAATGCAGCATGGCTCATTTAACACCCAAACTAACAAATTCAGCTATTT